>NC_051156.1:34949183-35161083 GCF_013339745.2 Dermacentor silvarum
TGTGCAGTTCCAGGATGTGGAAGAGAAACCCAGCGCCTCCACCAGATGCAATGGGGATGTTTGCCTAGCAGCACTCGATCTGGCGTTTTAACGGTAGACTGAAACAAGTCAAAAGGGAGCTATGGCGAAGCGGGCGAGCAAGCGTTGCTTGTCTTCTTCTTCCTTCACCAGCACCGTGGCCCAGTCCCTTCAGTACACAATAAAGAAAGAAAAAGGGGCGGCAGAAGACTATCGTCTTCCGACGTCATTTGCATCGAAGCTAGCAGATATGCGGCCAGTTTTTCACTTTGTGAAGCTTGATGCCCGGGTGCCTGGTAAACAATGCTTAGAAGATCGTACCGCGAAAAATTTAGCACCATAAAAGCTACCAAACTTGTTCCCTCTGAGCTTCGCTAGTTACCTGGACTAGCATGCACAATGGTGCAGCACACCACATGGCACTCGGAGACACTTCTGATTGTTGTCACCTGAGTGATACCGGGGAGAGTTTAAGGCGAGCCATACAATAATAACACGATGGCGTATGTTACGTATCGACAAAGTTCAGATTTGACTCTCTTCCTATTTCGATTGTGGGAAGAGCTGTGGCAGCGCCTCAAGGCCTATCGCCATTCGATATTGCTGTTATATTGAAGCCCAAAGCTTAGTAACCACACGCTGAGAAGTTTAGGAATCACAAGAAACGTGAGACCTTTCGGGAAAACGCGAAAATTTGACACTCGTCGTCAACAGCACGTTCGCTGTGCACCCTTCAGCGTGCTCCCACATACAATCAATGAATAAATCAAAGGATTCTATTTCCAACATAATAGTTGGGGGCCACCCCAGGCTAGAAGCGGCAAAATGCAGCATACACAAAATGTATATAAATATGCACAGAATATAGCATACATAACGAGCAAATATGTTTAAGCTAGTATCAGAAAATTGATGACATAAAATTGTAATCAACATAATAATAAAAAATAAAAATACCTTTATTCTTGAAAACAATTGCTACAAGGTTCCAAGGCATTAGGAAAGACGTTGCTACGAACAGCAACTTGACTAGTCCTAATAACCAGAAGGCAGCAGACAGCAAGAAGCGAACAGACGAAACCGATGGGAGAAAAAAAAGAAGAAAAGGAAAAACAAAAGAAAGGAAAGAGAGATTGAGAGCATATAGCACATTGATCACATTTAGACAAATTTGCTTCACACATCTAACAATTTGGGAAAAACGAACAATATGGACATACAGATACATACAACTCTTGAACAATAAAGAAGATTACGTATATAGTGAAACCCAATTCTTGCGGCAGCAGAAATTATACAGTTCTCTGCCAGAACAATTTGGTACATCCATGGACGCAGATCTGAGATTATTCATTAAAGTGGGGAGAGTGTAACAAATCATCTGGTTACCATAATTTGAACGCACATGCGGCACATGCCAGTATTCCGGGGACCTGGTGGTATAACATGGGATGTTGTGTTCTAATCTGGCCAGAGATGAAACAAGGCTTAAGTCCTGTTTGGTTTCGTTTAGGTAACCAACAGCAAGGCGGTAGTTAAACATAGCACTGACTTTAATTACGCGAAGCTTTTTAAATAGGGGTTCAGATGGGAAGTCAAAGGGCATATCACTAATTACGTGAATAATTTTCTTTTGTATTACAACCAAACATTTAGTATTTGTAACAGATGTGGTGCCCCAAATAAGGCAGTAATACTGAAGGTAGCTCGCAAACAAAGCATTATAAATGAACATTTTAATCTTCCGAAGCATGTAGCGAAGAGAGAAAACCCGTTCAGTAATTTTGGAGAGTTCGCCCGTCAGAAAATCGATGTGATCGCTCCAGCTCATATTTTCATCAAAAAAGACCCCGAGTGTTTTCACAGAAGAGACAAGTTCAATTTTAGAAGGCCCTAACACCACGTCCCTGCAAAGACAGATATTCTTATTCTTCGCTTGAAATAAAACTTGCTTTGTTTTATCAGTGTTAATCTTGAGACCATTTTCTAGAGACCAGGTATATATTTTTTCTAAACAAGAGCTAGCCACTGATACTAGCCCCGGAGGATTATTGGACGAAAACAGGACAGTAGTGTCGTCGGCATATGTTATGAATTTCGCATCGGGGTCAATATTAACGAGATCATTGACGTAAATATTAAACAGAAGAGGCCCAAGGATACTGCCCTGGGGAAAACCTGCCGTAACAGAAGAAATTTTAGGCGATTTGTTGTTAATGAACTCGTATTGACGTCTGTGCTGCAAGTACGACTGAAATACTTTTAAAGCGACACCGCGGATACCGTAGTATTTAATAACAGTTCATGACCGATGCAGTCGAATGCCTTGCTAAAGTCAATAAATACTCCTTAAGTAAGCTGGCGATCCTCAAAATATTGTTAAATATATTCTTTCTGCTGAAGAAGCGCAAGCTGAGTCGATCTGTGTTTGCGAAAGGCATATTGCGAGTCAGTGAGGAGGTTTTTAGTTTCAAGGAAGTTAGATACACGGATAAATTTTTATTCTAAAGCTTTTGAAAAGATCGGGAGTTTAGATATTGGCCTGTAGTTGGACATCGCTGTTTTGTCACCTTTCTTGAATGAAGACTTTTGCAGTTTGCATTTTAAGTGGAAAAACACCACTAGCGAGTGATAGGCTATAAATATGCGTTAACACTGGGGCAATTACATCGATAACATATTTAACAGGTTTCATCTGTAAGTTATCTAAATCGAGCGTGCTACTGTTTTTTGAAGTTCAAAAGGTACAGATAAGTTCAGCTTCATCAGTCGGTCGAAGAAAAACGGCGTCCTGAGGCACGGCTTTGATATGACGGGAAGCAGTGCTATTAGTCGGTAACGTTGGTGAAATAATCATTGAAGACATTAGGTAACATTTCAGCGCTAATATGAACCCCGTCTTTCTTAATAATAACAGGAAGTAGGGCATCAGGTGAACGACCGAGTAACGAAGTGACCTTCTTCCATACTTTCCTACTATCGCTTGAAGAGGACTCCAAATATTCATTATTATAACGAATCTTAGCAAGTCGCAGCTGCTCATTAAGTTTATTACGGTGTCTCTTAAACGTCTTTAGATCTGCCATGTCAACGAGACACGATAAACTTGTTATACAGCCTATTTTCCCTCTTAATTTCTTGGAATAGTTCTGCCGTGATCCATGGTTTTCTTATCTTTGAGGAGCGCCTTGTTTTAGTGCGAGTTGGAAAGTGCCGGTCATAGAGCACACAAAAAATACCCAAAAAAGTTTCATACGCGAAGTTAGCACAGTCTGACTGAAAAATTGAACTCCAGTCAATGTGTCGCAGTTCATCACGAAATTTCTGCATTCGCAATGGGGTAATTAGCGGGGTGGAAAATTCACATGGGGAAGATCTTTTAATTTTACGGCCAATGACCAATGCATACATGACCGATACAGGACCCACGCATACACTGAATATGCGTCGGTGTTGCTAGAACTAACAAACTTATAAATGACATCATATATTTACAGCACAGCAATAATTCGTAAAGGCGCCAAATAATAATAATAAAGGCACTCAAAGATATGATGCGAAAAAAAAACATGGCAATATGGTACAATTAAATGAAAGGGGCAAGAAATGAATGGCAGCGCTTAGTACGGTTCTACAATAAAGTATTCGCGCAACAGTTTTTTAGAAACGTTGTTAAAATCGATCCCGTGCTGCTGACATTTGTTCAAAAGATATGGTACATTGAAAGCCATAAGATGTGCACCATCGCGGTGCCAACCATCTCTCGTGGCCTCTAGTTCGAGGATCGCCTATTTGCTTTTCCAGCCGGGAAGGACTGTTGAAATAAAAATGTGTGCTTTATTTGAAAAGAAAAACGCGTGCAGCAGGCGGTACAGGTAAATCAGCGTGGCGTTTATGATATTATAGCGGAGAAAGTGGGCGTACGAAACGCATCGTATCGCTTTCTTCTGCAGCAAAAAAATTCTGCACAGATTTAGCAACGTTCCCCACACAAGTGTGCACACGTGTACGCGAGCGTGAAACAGTGTATTGTATATTTGCAAGGAAAGAAATGGCGGCACAGCGATAGTGTAGCTGAAGAAAGTGATTTAGCCAGATGGTCATTATGCGCGTCATATCAGCAGAACGCCCAGCGATTTGTGCAATCTCGATCGAGCCAAGACACAGGTCTGCTGGTAGAAGGGCGTGTTTGTTATTGGCCCTGAATAAGATGGCTCTAGTTTCATTCGACCACTTCCACAAATCTAAAAGCGCAGTTTTGAGCTTTCATGAAAACTTAATTTATCTCACAGCCGGTAACGAACAGACTTGTGTCATCCGCGTACATTACAATGGAAATGTCGTTATTTACATGAGTAACATCGTTTGCGTACACATCGAAAACAAGTGGTCCCAGGAGGCTTCCCTGTGGAACTCCTGAGGCAACATTTTTAACAGAGGACATGCAATTATTAATCGTGACACATTGCTGGCAATCATTCAAATAAGTCTCAAACAAGGAATAAGCCACTCCACGTACAGCATAGCAGTACAATTTCTTTAAAAGAGCATTATGGTTTAAATAATCAAAGGCTTTTGTGTAATCTATAAAAACACAAAGAGTTACTTTGTTTTCTTCGATATTGCGAATAATTATTTCTGTGTTATTAAGGCTTGTACCGTTGATCTTCCCTGGGGAAATCCATGCTGGCAATCGGAAATGATGTTGTGTTGGATAAAGAAGCTGTTTAATCGTTAAAGAATTATTTTTTCAAGACCCGTCGAGAATACTGGGAGGATTGATATGAGTCTATAGTTAGTAAACTGGTTCCTTTCACCGCCTTTAACAGTCACTTTTCCACGTTTCATCGCAGTTGGAAATGAAAACCAGTTGCTAATACCTGATTAAATATATGTGCAAGGGGATGGGAAACGATATCCATAACATATTTTACGGGGCCGATCTGCATATTATCAACTTCTACAGCTTTACTATTCTTTAGGCGCGTGAACACTTGACAAATTTCGAGCTCATCGATGGGCTGCATGGAAATACATTCTTCACAACAATTACTCACGGTGACGTCAGAGGAACAGTGTGATGCCTTTACCATATTTACGAAGTGAGAATTAAAGTGCTCGGCCAAAGCAGATCCCGAGAGCAGTTTGTTATCGATTATTACTTCTGTTATCCTATTGTCGCGGTTGCCGCGTTTCAAAACTTGATTGATCACTTTCCACGCTTTCTCCGGATGCCTCTACGATAAATCAGAGAAAATTATACCGTAATAAATCGCCTTTTGTTTTCTTAGCTCCGAGTTTAATTGGTTACGGTACTTTTTAAATTCTGTTAGCTGGCATGGTTTTCTTGATAAAAATTGTTTAAAAAGTTTATTTTTCCTGTTCATCATTTTGATGTGCTCCGGCCTAACCCACGGTTGCCTAATGTTTTTCTTTCCCTTGAAAAATTTATACCAAAAAGAAACGTTATAAATTTGCGAAAATATCGACAAAAATTCAAAGTAGGCATCAGAGGCATTGGTCTTGGTATACACCGCAGACCAATCTGCTTTGGTGATTCGGTCCCAAAAGGAGTCCATATTTTGCTTAGATAGGCACCTGTATCTCACGAACGTTTCGGGAACATCATCTTTTGGCCTAGGACTTGAATACGCGATTACATTAGGGCAACAGTCGCTTATATCCAAGCATATCGTACTAACATTGTGGGACACAAACATCTAAATTTACAATGTAGTTATCAAGGCCAGATTGGCTATGTTGTACACATGTTGGTGTGGTAACGACGCTCTGAAAACCGCTGGCTAGGATGCTATTTATCAGCTAAAAAGAGCGCACACTCGCGCCAAGGAAACTTATGTTCATGTCACGTCCAAGCAGCACGCTTCCTTGGCTGAGCGTGGCGTATTCTCATATTCCGTCTGAAATATCTAAGAAAGCAGCTGTCTTTCCTGTGGGGGGGGGGGGGGGGATGGGACGGTATAGCACGGTAAAAATTTCATTTTTGTTTCTTAAGCAAATCACCTCAACGTCAGCTGTGTAAACTCTCTTACCAGTTAACATGACTTATGTCGCGCGATATGCATAGCCACCCCTCCGCCGCGCATGCCTGTATGGTTTATATGATAGTGGTTGTAGCAATCAAGCATCAATTTATCGCTGTAAGTATTGTACTATGTTTCGGAGAACGTGATCAAGCCAAATTAAAAGCAAAATTGACCTAAGAGCATAATAGTTTGATCCTGTTTGGAACTAAGGGAGCCAGCATTGATATCAATGGCGGAAATCGTGTTATTCACTCGAGGCGGCTGCGGAAACTATGGAGGAAGGCAAAATTCGTAAAGGTACGTCCACACTAGCGACAAAAACGCGCGCGACACGCCGCGCGCGGCAAGCCAGCGTGCGGCACAAAAGCGTTGCGATGGTCACACTTATCCGCGTTTTGCGAGACGCGGCAGTCACATGACACCACCTGACGTCCCGTTTCGCCTCGTTCCCTTCCGAGACTTCTCGTGGAAGCGCGCGCTCCGTTCCCCGTTGCAGTTGCTTTGTTGTTTCGGCGTTTCACTGGGAGTCGCTCAAGCTCAGGGAGGTCAGATCTGGATGACGTATTCGTGACTGTGAACATTATAATCTTAGCGTGTTCTTTGCTTGTGCGACCATGGCGCGACGCCGACGTGCCAGAAAGCGGACAGCGGTATGGGAAGGCTTAACAAAAACGACCTCATTGACTGGACATGGCCTCTGATATTTTAGGGCGTGCGTGTCACTGTTCGATCTCAGAGCCCATACATTATTATTCATTGCTTGTGCGACAGCTGGTACCACATCTGTGCGGCTCGCTTCTGATTGGTGCTCGTTTTGCGGCTGCCGCAAAAAATGGGTCTCGCACCCATTCGAGCGTTTGCCGCGCTTTGCTGCCGCTTCTCGTGAATCCTGCCGCGCGCGACAGCATTACTCGCCGCGCGCGGCGTGTCGCGCGCGTTTTTGTCGCTAGTGTGGACGTACCTTAATACGCCATGGTGCGTGCTGTCGAAAGCCTTACGTGTTGTTAATAGCTCAGTCAATTTTTTTTACATCTCTGTCGCAGTCAATGTGTATCGCGTCACTTCTTTCTGATTTTCGGGCAATGATTTTGCCATTGCGTGTCCACACGAAACGCCAATGATGCTCACGCTTTTTGCTGATTGCCAGAGAGAGAAGCCTTTTCAGAGCAGGACACAAATGTTCGTTGAAAAAAACGGGAGATTCATCAGTGATACCGATTGCCCGGTTTCTAATTTTTTTCTTACGAGCCTTTTCGAGAACGTTGTCCTCTTTTTTGCCTGCTTTTGAACTGCACGACTACATTGCTCTTGCCGGGATCTCTTGTCGGAACACGGGGGCATGTATCTGTTTCTTCTGGCGCTATGGCCTCGCCTACACCGTCACCTATTTTCACGACAAGACCGATCACATCTTCATTTTCGACCAGACCCTTCACTTGTAAATTATACCAGCGCGAGTACTGTTCGCTCTGAGTAGCTCTCTTTTGAAGCTGTTCAATGGCAGTTTCGTTTCTTTTGCACGTTTCGAGTAGGATTGCATTTTCTTTCGCCAAGGTCTCTCTATCTGCAGATGCAACACCTATTTGCTTCATCTTTTTAAATTGTGAGTTCATGAACTTCACGCTTTCCTTAAGTTTTCTCAATACTGCGCGAAGCTCACGAATTTAAGTGCGGGAACCCCTGTCTGCGGGGGGCGCCATTCCCACAACACGTGGCAAAGCAAAAACAAGCGTAGCACTCCGAGCAGTGACAATAAAACACTTTTCAAGAAGTTGCAGCAGCGACAGCTATAGGAATTATTGGAGAAGTTCGTGAACCAACGCATGCTTCACCAACCTGCAGAACAAATGGAAGGTGAATTGGCGTGCCGGCCAGCTAACTCTGCTGCCGAGTGGTCTACTTGGTTTGTCCCTCTGTTTATATTAGCTCCGCCCAGATGACGTCACACATTGAACGGTGCTTACGGCGGTGCTGCGCTCCACTGTCCGTCCTTCCGGTGCAGATGCACTGCGTCCACACGCACTGTACGTTTGACGATCTTGAGGGCTGCAGAACAAATTGACGGTGAATAGGTATGCTGGCCAGCTGTGTCTGCCGCCAAGTGGCGTAGGACGATAGACGGCGCTGTGATCACAAAATGACAGCGCCCCGATAAAACAGTGTCGCGGAGCATGTGCGGTTACCTCGGCGCGCAATTTCTTTTTTAATTGTGCGTGACAGCGGTGGTATATACCCTGGTGGTCGTGCCACAATCACAGAGGTTTACGTCAAAATATTTTTGTCTTTGCATCTAACCTTCTTTCGCACCATGCAGCAATGGGTGGCTTTGTGGCGTTCCTCTACCTACTGAACCTTGCCGGACCGGGAGTGACGCACCTGATCACCACTGTTTGGCCCATGCTCGGAAGGTGCGCACCTAGCCAGTATTGGTGGCCCTTAGACTATGAACGTCGCTGGGATACGTCACAACGTTTTCTACTTAACGCCAATACTTCCAAGGCAAAAACAATCTGTGCCAGTGCACAAGATATTACTAGCTTTATCTTTGCGGTACGAGCTTTTCGTGTTGGTTTCTGGTAAAGCTTACTCGCGTGTCTTGTTTGAGGCATGCAAACGACCTAGTAATGCTGAAACAGGAATGGTGGGCTCAGCTCAAACTTTTTAAGAGCTTTCGACGTTGAAGGGCGTGGTGATACGAGACCTTCGAAACGAAATCCGATAGTTCGGGAAAACCGAGCAACGTGATATGACTACCAGTATTGTATATGGACAGTGAAACGAGGAACTGAACCAGGGGTTCAGCAAACTGGTCTCCATAAATGCGCAGTAAAAGGCAATAACAAGCTACCTTGTGCAAAGTGCCCACCTCTAGAAAGCAGTTGGGAACTAAAATGGCGACTGATACTTGCGGAACCGTACTGACGGAGTGTCAACCTCAAGAGGTGCGAGAATGAGTGTGTCTTATATCGTTGCAATCAGTGGAAGTGCGCCTAATGAGCCTTTAACGGAAACGGACGTTGATATTTGTCGCTGTGAACCCACACGCAATCATCACGTCTAATATCATAGCCCGATTCAAATCGAAAGCACAGCGCGACAATACCCTATGGAAAGCTAAGAAAATGAGGCTTACAATCAACGACGTAGTACTAGGTGCGCGAAGCCAATGGTTCTCAATGAGCACCTTTGTCGGGCACTGAAAAAGCTTCTTCGAATGGCAGTCACAAGACAGCACGAACATAATTAAAAATCTGCATGTACAGCCACAGAAAAAAAAAACTTTGTGAGGCCTAATGAAAATTCAGACATTCTAAGAAAAGAGCCTTTCCAAGAAAATTGCTTGTGCTTCAAAGTTTTGCTGTGTGCGGTATAGTGTTTTCAATGCATTACAATGATTTCATCCTACCGCACTGCACACTGCACAGAAAATCTGTTACGTTGAAGTCGTGCGTCTTTGAAGTCGGGCTGGTTTTCACAGTGATCGTAAACGAACTTGCCCATTTTCAGTTTTGATACAGCAGTGTATTAGGCCTCAGAAGAAAATGTTTGCGTTAGTGTTGCACCTTAATACCAGTTCTAGAGCCAGAAAACATGATGCTCTATATATTACTTCCTTAAGGAATTTAAATTCAAATTTTAAGCTGCAATGATGACAAAAAGTAGTTATCACAGCGCTAGCAATCGTCTGCGTTTTGAAGAATAAAATGCCTACTTATTTAATCGGCCAAACGGGCGTGCTGCTGGTGGTGCCATTCGTGTCGATAGAGGTCCTAAATCGGAGTTAGTATTTAATATTTTGCATAACCACTATTGATTACGAAATCTTGGGGCTGCAAAATAACTTAAGGAATTATATCCTGGATATACCGACCACCTGTCAGAAATGCTGTTTGCTTTAATAACCTTCGTGAGTACTTTTTGGATTACGTCTTGTCTAACGGTTTCAGACAAATATGTGGTGGGGATTTTAAGACAAATATGGCAGGAACTACGAATGTTTCCGACCAGCTAATGACTGTGATTTACTGCAGTGTTTATGAACATCAATGAAACACCAGGCAGGTCTATCACGTTATAATTCAGTTCTTGTTTCTCCACTACACGTCGCCACTGTGATGATCCGTGTCCAACTGCGATAACATTGTGCTGTATGTGAAAGCGTGCGAGGGTGAGACGGCGACGATGGCTCAATCTCGCATGCGCAAGGGAGCACCGTCTTGCGTCAAAGGCGGCGTGTGCCACGTGCCCTGGCACAATCGGGATCAATACAGGTGCAGCGAGGGTTAATATCGCCGTTCGAGCGAGAGACAAATGCTGCCGCGCTTTCTCACTTGAATGACAGCGAGGGAGATGTGTTCATGTGTGTTTGTGCGCGCGTGACAAGATGCTGGTTAATTTAGTTAGTAAGCGAATATTTGCAAATTTATACGGCCGATAAAATTGCTATCCTTCGTATGCCGGCTTGCTAATTTGCTATCGCAATCGATGCTTCGCCTTGCGGGTGAAACTGCGACTTTTTTTCGCGCCCTTTCCATTCTATTTTGTATCACGAACCAATTTGCGCAACGTCACATACAGTCTTATTTCGTAGAGATATATGCCCTACACATGCTCGTTAATTCAATTGAATGATCGAGACCTGAGTTTTCTCTGAGAATACCAAGAAATATAGCGTAAACGTTACATTTCAGGGAGTTGATATAAATAATGCATCAAGTTCCATTTTCATACTTATTATTCCTTTTTTCTCAAACAGATAGGAAAAAAGAAAATCTTCACTCGTATGTGTTTCTTTATTCATGAAATATAATAACTAATTCACATATTCGTTTTAGAAAATGCAAGTCAAATGAAACGGCCATAGCGCAACGAGAAAATTTCACTTCAAAATATTTATAGATATTGAAAGACGGAAGACTACCAGGACAGGCAGCACTGGCAGACCCGTTTATTCCACCGGCCCGGCCGAGGCTCAAACACGAAGAAGAAGAGAAACAGGGATGATGATGGCTATATACAAATGAGAACGATGAAGTACGTGAAATGTGCTTACACTAATTTCCCCCCCCCCTCGTGGAAGCGGCCAACCTGGCCGCAATCTAAAGATCGGCTGAATGGGGAATAAAGTGCTTCATGCGGGAGACGTGAACAATTTCTGCACTACGACGACGGCGGTCCTCGACGGAGTGAAGCGGAGTGACTAGATAGTTCACTGCGGAAGTTTGTTGTAGGACTGTGTAGGGCCCAATGTACCGGTGAAGGAATTTCTGGCAAAGTCCAGGGGTTCGAACCGGCGTCCATAGGTGGACTTGGTCTCCAGGATGGAAGGCGATGTCGCGGCGTTTACTGTCGCAGCGACGTTTTCTTTCTTCTTCTGTAGCGGCGGTGTTGCGACGAGCAATTTCACGGCAATGCGCGAGTCGAGCTGCAAACTCTTCTGGGAGGGAGGTGTTAGGCGAAGCAGGAGAGAAAAAGAATTCGGAGTCGAAGACGGAGGAGGCGGATCGTCCGTACACCAGGAAGAAAGGGCTGTAACCGGTAGTTCGTTGTGTCGCAGTATTATAAGCGAATGTAACACAGGGTAGGATGTTGTCCCAGTTTGTGTGGTCAGGACGTAAGTACATAGAAATCATGTCAGAGAGCGTTCGGTGGAAGCGTTCAGTAAGGCCGTTGGTTTGCGGGTGATATGTAGAAGTGGTTTTATGCTTCGTATTAGTCTGCCGCAAGACTTCTTCGAGGACGTGGGACATGAAGGCTTTGCCATGATCGGACAAAAGAACGCGAGGAGCACCATGGCGCAAGACTATGGATTGCAGGAAAAAGTCAGCAACCTCAGAAGCAGCACCAGATCGAAGAGGCGCAATCTCGGCATATCTTGTTAAGTGGTCTACCGCTGTGACGATCCAGCGGTGGCCGGAGGGCGTCAACGGCAAGGGACCATATAAGTAAATTCCAACGCACTCGAAAGGTTCGGTCGGACATGGCAGAGGCTGAAGAAAACCGGCAGGCGGGGATGTGGAGCGTTTGCGGTGCTGACACAACGCACATGAGGCAACGTATTTGGCTACCGTTGTGGACAATCCAGGCCAGAAGCAGCGGGTCTTGATGCGGTCGTAGGTCTTGTGGAAGCCTAAGTGGCCGGCGGCAACGTCATCATGAAATGCTTCTAAAACTCGAAGACGAAGGCAGCGAGGTATGACTGGGACCCACTTGTTACCCGTAGGATGATAAATATAACGATGAAGCACCCCATCTTGAAGGCGAAATTGCTTAAGCTGGCGTCGCAAGCGGCTGTTGGGTGGTTTAGTTAGGCCGCGAAGGCGATCAATGAGAGTTCGACAGTAGGAGTCTGCGTGCTGAAGGGAAGCTAAATCGGAGCGTGAAGAAAGCTGAGCTTGATCCAGTGACATTAGCGTGAGCTGGTGGGCGGCAGGCGTAGCGTCAGAGTGACGTGGTAGAGACGGGGAGTGCGCACGATCGATAGAAGGTGAAAGCGGGCATCGAGACAGTGCGTCTGCATCATGATGACATTTGCCAGACCGGTACGTTATCGTGAAATCTTATTCTTGTAAGCGCAGTATCCAGCGTCCCAGGCGTCCTGACATGTTCTTCATAGATGACAGCCAACACAGAGCATGATGGTCAGTTACGATGGTGAAGTGGCGACCATAGAGATACGGGCGAAACTTCTGAATGGACCAAACAATAGCCAGGCATTCCTGCTCTGTGATCGTGTAGTTCCGTTCAGATGGCGAGAGGGTCCGGCTAGCATACGCCACAACCTGCTCTTTAGACGCGGGACCCCGTTGCAGGAGCACTGCTCCGATGCCTTGCGCACTTGCGTCAGTGTGGAGTATAGTGGGTGCCCTCTCATCAAAATGGCGAAGCACCGGTCCGGAAGTGAGATGATTCTTAAGGGCTTGAAATGCCGACTCACAGTCTTCGGACCATGTGAAAGAGGCGCCGGTGACCAGGAGCTTATGTAGAGGAGCTGCTATTGTAGCAAAATTGCGTATAAAACGGCGAAAGTAAGACGCCAGGCCGAGAAAGCTGCGCAATGTTTTTTGATTTGATGGGCAAGGGAATTGAAGCACAGCAGCAATCTTCTCAGGGTCAGGTTGGACGCCGTCTTTTGAAACGACGTGACCCAGCACTTTGATGCTTCTGCTGGCGAATCTGCACTTTTTAGTATTAATCTGGAGACCAGCATCTGAAAGGCATTGGAGGACTTCGTCTAATCTCTGTAGGTGTTGGCTGAAGCTGGAAGTTGAACACGCGCAGCGAGCTTCTGTTTGGCGACTTCTGAACGGCCAGAGGAAGACGCGAAAATTTGCCGCCAGCTGGTAGTAAACGTTCACCAGTCGGTGAAGTCAGTTTCATGGTTAAAATACCACGTCTTCGCAACGTGGGTCAGATAGAACGCGACGGTAGTCAACTTCTGTCTATCGGTCCACCCATTGGCCGAACTCACGCGGTTGTAGTTGTCGAGCCAGTCGTCGACGTCTTCCCCGCGGAGACCCGCAAAGACTGGTGGATCACGATGAGGGGTGGTAATGGTGCACGATGTCAGTGCAGCCGATGTCGTAGGAGCAGGAGCGTCAGGGGTAGCGATAGTGCCGGCGGCCGACGCAGGGGTGGTCATAGCTGTGGGGGTGGCCGGGCGCAGGCGGCGACCGGAACGTAGCTCCAGGTAGGGCAGGAACGCAGGAGGACGTCGGGATCTTGACGCGCCTCCACCACTTTGAAAGACGGAAGACGACCAGGACAGGCAGCACTGGCAGACCCGTTTATTCCACCGGCCCGGCCGAGGCTCAAACACGAAGAAGAAGAGAAACAGGGATGATGATGGCTATATACAAATGAGAACGATGAAGTACGTGAAATGTGCTTACAATATTTTATCACCCTTTTGTAGATTGCAGCGAAGCATTTGGATGGCATAGCTGATAAAGTTTCATTGCATTAACTACCCGCGTGGTATTCGTGGCGCATCTATGGCGCTGATAAAATGTCATGTCAGTGACTACAGCGTGTTCATTTACGTCGTCATTTTTGCCCGTGTCAAGTGGTGTCGACTACTCTTATGTCTGTTATTATTTAATATTTATATTAGAGAGCTCTTGTTGGTTCGTAAGCTTCTTCACATTTGAAAATTACTGTGTTGAGGGAACCGCGATCGGCAGGTAATGATGATGATTTATTGTCATCCCCTTTAAAACGGGGCCGTAACCAATCGTCGTCTAGCCTGCATGAGTTTATCAAGTACATGGGTTTCATTCTAGCGTTTTTATACATCCCTTAATCTTTTTTCTCTTTCTCAAAACTTTTGAATTTAAGTTGTTCCCCTACATAAGTCTCTAATGGATCCGGTCGTATCAATTGCTTCTCTCCACCAATGCACTAAACGTCTCTTGCTTACCTCGACCGATGACTGGTTGATGCTTCCGTCCACGTTAAATCGAAGCGCTTCTGGAAAGTGTGCGTTACCTACGGGTCTCACTGGGTGAAATCCCTTTGTATTCCATGGTCTCCAGATTTTTTGTGAAGCATCCGCATGCCTCATCGTGTTGCGAGTATTTGCTCCGGTATATGTTTGTCGTTGGGCAACCAGCTCCAGCTCACTTAGCAAGGCACTGCTGCTTATGTTATCTTGCAGATTTTTCCGTCTAATATCTTTCTTACCATTCCTGAAAATGTCCATAATATTTTATTGCGATAGCAGTAATAACCGCTTCAGTCATGAATTATGATCGACTGTCATTAAATGTGTGAAATTGACAAAATTTTATGCCAATGTGCTGCAGACTCCATTAACAGCAAGTGAAGGTGGACAATGACCTTCTGCATTTTATGATGAGTCACTGTAATTGCAGAATGATTAAGCATCTAATTATTGCGCACTCATAATGATACGTTTCTTCCCAAAAAGAATTGTATCACAAGCGCGAAATGCTTGCACAAGTTAATTATCGGTTCCAAGCATTACAGAAAGGTAAACAAATTCTTTCGCAATTGCTACAGAAACGTCCCTCGTCACACTTCCCGCCAAACGCTGTAGTGCCTTCTTCAAAGCGATCTTTGGTAGTGATACATTTCTCTCAGAAGTAAAATGAAAGTACTTGAGGTAAGCAGAATATTCAATTTGCCCTAAGCTTAGCGTTTGTTGTGGTCTATTCCTTGCCACAAGTGCATAGAAATGGCAAAAACAACACGGCCCCTTCTACAAATGTGTACCCCGTGAGTGAAGGGGATATGGATCCTTCAGGCGCAATACTGCCGTCGGTTTTGCCGTCAGCGTCGGCGTGAGGTTCCGTATAATGTCCAAGAGCTGTAAGATCGTCGCCGCGCGCCGTATGCTGTATGTGCGAGTGAAAGCGTGTCAGGGTGAGTGGGTGATCGTGGCTCAATCTTGCGCACGGATGGGAGGAAAGCGGGAAGGAAGCACGCGGTCTTCCGTCGTGCGCAATGCTCTGGGCGGGGGGTGGGGGTTCTTTCCGGGCGGCCCGTCCGCGGCCGCCCGAGCCATCTAGGTCGGGGAAACAGTTCACCGCGCGCTGAGTTTACGCGGCTAGTTCACGTTGATGCGAAGCAGCACGAAGGTCAATTCGCGCGATGCTGCTGCCATCAATGGCTCATCGCACCAGAAATGACAGCGACAAATTTATGCAAAGGATGCTCAGTGCAACGCCACGCAACGCGCAATTCACGCGAAAAAGAACCGCCTTTCGTGTGACTGTATACACATGACATTTCTTCCACCAAACATACTGTCTCAGAACACCATCACGAATTTGCATATTCATTGCAGAAGTATCAGCGCGCTGCCGTTAACTTTCGTTTCAAAGCGCTAACGTCGCCCAGGACCAGACGAAAGTTTTCTTCGGAAAGGGAAGAGGTTCGCATCGTGTTTTGTCAACAAGCTGGAGCGTTTTTCGCAATGCAGCCGCCATATGTACATAGAGAGGTGTGGACACCGCACTGGCACAGCCGCAACACCCGGCTACGAAGCGCTGCGCCCTACGATGCCGCATGTTTCCGAGCTGCATTAACACTCGGGTGCACCCTGTGAAATCGCAGCCACTGCACTTTCTTTGGCGAGTGACTCAGCAAGCGCCTGGGAAAATGACATGTCACCTCGTTGGGATTACCATCGCAACTGTTGCCATGCAGGCTCACGAAGGCACTGCGGGCTCGATCCCGCAGTCCACGCCAGCAGACTGCGCCCAAAGGCCGCAGCTCTTCTTCGTCCACAGTTGGCTCTGATGCCACTCATCATGCTGGCGTTCTAACAGCACATAGAACCGCTTTCGTTACAACTGAAGATATGAAAGTATAGTTAGCGATATTTTTGTTACATACAGCAAGAACAAAGAACTGCTGCACTATTACTGTTAAACAGATTTATTGCGCTAAAAGTTATTACACTTAACAGTAAAACATATTTTATTAACCATAACTCCGTTTATTTGGCAAAAATTTCTTTAGCTTCGTGGCTTTGCGTCTGATAGTAAAGCAGCAGTGCGAGATACATTCCCGAAAATACTGGCGTATCTGTAGAAGTTTGTTTTGCACCACCGAGACACTGAACGCAGGTGCGATTGTAGACAGATGTCGTTTTCAATTTTTACGTTGTCACCGACTACGAAGCAGAGCTGTACTTAGAAAAATATACGTCGGGGAATCATAGGAGTTAACTCCAGGACATAATGAACCATAAGAAATGAGACCTATGATCAAAGATAAGTAATTGAGCCGTGCTTAAGTTTGAGACTTCGCACATTTATATAAATGCACAGAACTTCTTTTGTTCCCGCGTGTATGATGAAACGATGCGCTGGAAAGTTGGATGTGTTGGGTTCACCTTTTCAAGATGACATGACTGTTTTTTTTTCTTATATTCACAGCCTTAGAGCCATGGACAGACAATCCGTCGACCTCCAGCAGAAATGGCTGGGATATTGGATGCTGTACGCCGTCGTCAACAGCTTTGAATGGATCTTTATCAGAGCTCAAAAGAAGATAAAACGGATCTATATCCTCAAGGTAAGTAATACTAAACACATTTGCCCAACAAAACGGAGGAGGCAACCTTACGCGCTGCACGATATTGATTATGGTTTCCATGACATTCGCTACTCGCGTGACGTTAACGCTGCTGCTACGTCTGAGCAAAACACAGTGCGGTTAACGCGCCTTATATTAAAAAATTAAATTATTGGGTTTTAAGTGCCAAAACCACGATATGATTATGAGGCATGCCGTAGTGGGGGACTCCGGAAATTTGGACCACGATGGGTTCTTTAACGTGCACCTAAATCTAAGTACACGGGTTTTTTCGCATTTCGCCCCCATCGAAATGCGGCCGCCGTGGCCGTGATTCGATCCCGCGACCTCGTGCTCAGCAGCCAACCCCATGCCACTGAGCAACCACGGCAGGTAACGCGTGCCTTATATGTCGATTGCAATTTTATGAAGCGAAATAATCTACGCACATCACCACAAATAAAAAAGTACACCTATGTAAAATTTAACCCAGAGACCTTCATTACCATAGGTAAATATGACAACAAAATGGGGACTTAATGTTGGTGCAATGAATGAGCCCCGGCCTATAGCCACGATAGCTGAACACTCATAGCTCTACTTAGTTGGGGCCGGCTAAAAGGGGCACTTTTATCCCAGCTTCGTTGTTCCTTTGATATTTACAATTCTCGTAAGTTTGGTACTGCGATGATTACGGCATAACCTTGCTTTTGGCCCATTTTGGTTTATAGTAGGGGAATATAGGGCAGGGGGCGCCATGCTGTGGTGCCCCTTTACGCTCCCAAGTGCTAGCGGTGCGAAATGTAATTCTGCCTAAACATACGTGGGTGTCTGATGATTTTTTAATGTAACGCACCCAGCGCTTGTGCTGTGTGTCATTCTTCATATCCATCGTGGTGTCTTGTACGCTGGTATTTACCTAAATATTGAATTGTGGGAACTCGCCCAAATCGCACTTTATTTACAGCGGATGTCTGCCATCCCATAGATTTTCCAGCGGAGCTGTATATGTCTACCCTCTCCTAGATGTTTTAATGTCCGTGCCTCAAAAGTCCCGCGTCCTCTATGAGGAGGCAAAGCAAACCAAAGGCATGTGCTGTCACCTGGCGTAGCAAGAGCAGAGCTAAGAAACCTGTATAACGTATAACTGTATAACGTAACGTATGGTATACTCTATAACATATAATGTATAACTGTATAACGCCGCCCTCTTTGAGGAGGTGGAGCAAACGAGTAAGGCATGTGCTGACACCTGGCGTAGCAAGAGGAAAGCTAGGAAGCGACGATGAGTAGCAGCGAAGATCGTGCGCTTTAGCCGCGGGCTCGACACGAAGACGGCTGCCGCGAAGCGACGCCAGTAAATTAGACGAGCACAAGGGTGCGCGTGCGAAATTTCAGAGACTTTCTGGACAGGCATTTCAGATTCACTTGTGCGTTTTGATGGTGGTTGGTAACGTTGGAGATTTCGCGAAGCGTGAACGTGATGTGGTTTTGACAGCTACTCCAGCTCCTGACCTAGCCAGCTGCTCTGTTTAGCTGCGCCGAGGGAGCGCTAATGGCCGTAGTGCGCATCGATCATTTGGTGTGGCAGGTGGTTGATAACAAGCCACCTGCTGCGTTTCCACGCCTGCGCAAAGAACCGAATAGGCAGTGTGTTGCGTGCGCTGGTATGGGGAGGCCGCGTGTAGCGCGTTCTGCCGATGAACAGCTCCGCTGGCAGCCAACATTCGCAGAGTAGAATGGCTGTGATTTTATTGCGATAGCAATTATATGGACACTTCAACCGGATTTCTGCCGTCGGCGTCGCCGTCGCCGTGAGGTTCCGTATAGATAAAATCTTCGCCGCGCGCCGTATGCCCCAGCGGAAGCGTGCGGGGACGCGCGCTATCACGGAGAGCGAACGCACTCAATCTCCCACGCGCAAGCAAGGAAGCGGAAAGCCAGCGCCGGAGGGAGCAGGGGGGTGGGGGGGGGGGCACTTCTCTGCCAACAACCGCGCTCGTCGCTCGTCCGCACAGTCTCTTATCTCTCCCACGCGCAAGCAAGGCAGCGGGAAGCCAGCGCCGGAGGGAGCGGGGGGGGGGGGGGTGCACTTCTACTCTGCCAACAACCGCGCTCGTCGCTCGACCGCACCGTCTCTTATCTCCACACGCTCTGACCTTTATGCACTGTGCATTCGCCGCTCAGTTTCTGTTGCAGCGATAGACCGCACGTACCTTCGCCCGCTGCAGCGTATTGGCTTGCTGCCAGCGTTTTCACAGTCGTTGTCTGCAGTCATTCAGTGTGATCTATTCATGTTTGTTTGTGCGCGCTCACACCACGCTTGTTCATTCAGTTAGTAAAAGTCGGGCCACATTTTTCAACTCACGCTACACATGTAATGCTGCCCGGATCGGCAGTGCAGTGCTACAGGTGTGTCCCTTCGCACGCGCTGCCCACGGGAAGCGCTTCTCATCAACACCACCGTTTCACACGCGCCTTCTCGTGGTCATCGAGTCTCTCTTCATGTCGGTCTACTTACGCCGCAGCACACCTGCTTACTTAATCAGCTCATGTTCACTACAATTTATATTGCTACCAAAGCCGCTCACCTTACATCGTATGACATTGCTGTGTTGCTATCGCACTCATTGCTTCGCCCTTAGGGCGAAACTGTGACATTTTTATTGCGATAGCAATTATATGGACATTCTAGGCGAACTTCTGCCGTCGCCTTCAAGTTCCGTATAAAGTCCAAGAGCGATAACACCGTCGCCGCATGCCGTACGTTGTAAGTGCGGGGGGAGCCGACGATCGCGCCTCAATCTCGCCCGCGCAAAACGAAGGAGAGTGGGCAGGAAATGCGCCGCGCGCGAAGCACCGGGGGGCGGCGGCGTTTAGCTCCGGCTGCAATTGCGTATGTGGTGGCTGCGCGTGGTCGCGCGGCCCTATCTTGAGAGCGATCTGCGACGGGGGCAGAGACGACAAAACGATCGCCAGAAGGCGCTCCTGACAATGCGCCCAATGTGGAAATTTCAAGCAGCGCGGTCGCACCGTGGTGCAGTCTCCGCTTTGTTTACATTGTTTCGCCCGCGCTTTCCTTCGCTGCTCGTGCTCACGGCGCTCCGTTTTCCAGGGCGGCAGATCACCTGCTTGCTGAACAGCGATGCGAAGACTGCAGTGCGGTTTCAAGACGGTTGCCGATGCCGACAGATCCTTACTTCGTATGACTCACTGCTAATTTGCTATCGCAATCGATGCGTCGCCTTTCTGGTGAAACTATTATTTTTTTTAGTGGTCCCCGGAATATTTTCTCTGTGAACTTTCTGCTATAGTTGTTGCCGTTAACTGCTCATTACAAAGTGCTCTATCAGGATTGCCTAATAACATGAGTTGGTTGCTTGCATTTGCCCGCTCTATGAAATGACGACAGTTGGCGGTGACTTCACTGCTGAATTTCAAGAAGTGGCGAAACGACTCAGGTCACCGGAACTATGTTAGCAAATGGTTGTCAGTACATTATCCAACATAATACAAGGTTACCTGTACACTGTAAAACGCTTATTTGTGTTTTACACCAGTCATAAAAGACGTGACGTCTTCTAGACTGTTCAATTCGGTATCATTCGATGTTCTTCGCCTCGTTTGCGTTCCATGTGCACACGGAAAGCAGACTTCGGACTGCACGCGAGTCATAAAAAGCCTAAATATACGAATTTTCAACCTTTAGTTGCCATTGTAAATTGTTGTGATATTTATACGAAGCAAATCCATCAACATAGTACAATGTGTTGGTGTCCAAAGTGAAAGATGTCGTCACGTTGTCGTAACGGTGAAGAATTAGAGAGTGTCTCAACAACGAGTCACATAACTAAGTCTTTATCGGGTGAACCTGTGCCCAGAAAAGTAGTTACACTCAGGCAGGACGATCGAACACTTAAGTTGATCGTCTAAATTTGATCTCAGGGTCAGACGCGTGGGCTATTTATGCATGACTGGTTGGTAATTCCAGAGTAATCTCTTGTGCTCGTTTGCTTTACGGAATGTACAACGCTATTTACCTCCGCATGCAATCTGATTGCAACGTTCGGCGGCAGCAAGGACCGTAGATGGAATCAGCTACAACAGTCGAGAGCGTTCTGATATACGCGGGCGCTCCTTACGCCGAACGATAACAGTTGTTAGCAGGTAAAAGTGTGTTCACCGGAAAAGGAGAAACAGTGTACGCGGACAAACACGGACGCAAGCAAAAGACGAGGACGAAGAGTGTTGTTGGTGCTCGCTCTGCTTAGCAGTTGACCGTTTTCGTGTCGCCTGATATTAAGCGAAGCTTTATAGGCTCACAAAGTTTCGGCGGTGGGGTGGCCCACTTTTCAGCGTGACACCGTGGTGGTGGCGTCACGCTGAAAAGTGGGCCGATCCTGGCGATCGTGCAGAAAGGGTCCAAACTCAAAGGCACATACCAGGTACAAAAAAGAAAGAGAAAGAAAGAGAGAGAGAAAGAGAAAAAGAGAGATAAATAAATAGAGAAAGACAGAGATAGAAAGAAACATAGAGAGAGAAAGAGAGAAAAAAGTAGAGAGAAACATAGAAAGAGAGAAAGCGAGGAAGAAAGAGAGAGGAAGAGAGAGAGAGGCCGCCTCCTTGCATCAAGGAAGAAGACGATGATCGCCGGGGGACGCTGCGCGTGTTCAGCGATCTTGGCCATCTCAGCCAACAGTCCCTGTATATAAATCTTGTCCCTCTTTTATCTATTTGACGCCCCGTCACACATTGGTGGGAGGTGCTGGGTATTCTCGCCAGACGACAGAGCTCCGAAGCGGTCGGCGCTGTGGTGCGACCACCATGGCACACCAACCAGAATCTGCGTCTGCGCCGCGGACACCGATTGTATTAGTCCAACCCCGAGATCCTGGAACGTTCAACGGCACCGATGGTATCGACGTTGTGGAATGGCTCACGCTATAGGAACAGGTGAGCGATTCCAACCACTGGGACCTGAGAGTCATGCTGGCCAATGTGGTGTTTTAGCTTAATGGAACGGCGAAGTTGTGGTATGACAATCACGAGGCCAACTTTGGGAGCTGGGATACATTCAAACAAAAGCTCCGTGACCTTTTCGGCAAGGCCTCCAGTCGAAAAATCGCTGCGAAGCAACAGCTGTCAACTCGCGCCCAGACGTCCACGGAATCATATTTGTCGTACATACAGGATGTGCTGGCGCTGTGCCGTAAAGCTGACAGTAACATGCCAGAGTCTGACAAGGTTGGCCACGTCCTGAAAGGGATTGCGGACGACGCATTCAATTTGCTCATGTGCAGAAATGGTGCTACCGTCTATGCCATGATCGAGGAGTGTCAACGCTTCGAGCAGGCTAAGAGCCGCCGTATTGAACGACCATTCGCCCGGCTTCCCAACACCGCTGCAACGTCTTCGTGTGAGGAGCGGCCGCAATATAACCTTTCACCGCCGTCGGCCGAATTGACGAGGATTGTCCGCCGCGATATCGAGTCAATGGCTCCCGCTAGCCTCTTTACCAGCTCTAACGCCGGCGACTCGAGCACACCAGCGGTTTCACTCGTCCAAGCCATCGTGCGAAACGAACTCGCGAATCTCGGGGTTCACGCTGCTTGCGCCGTTGTCAGCCCTACATCCGCTTCCGGGACCCCGACATCATTCTCTCGGTATCCACGGTTCCCTCCACGATCGCGGAACCCTGCCGATTGGTGAACTGAAGACGATCGGCCTATCTGCTTTAACTGCCGCCGTGTCGGGCACGTTGCTCGCTACTGTGACAACCACTGCTCGTTCCCGCCACGTACTCCATTCATTGGCCATGCTTGCCGCCTTGATCGCAGCCCTTTTGAGCCACTATCTGCGACACACCCCTACAATTCTGACGCTGCCACGACATGGTCCAGCCGCTCGCCGTCACCTAGAGGTCACCAGTCGCGTTCGCAACCGTACCGCCGTCCGTCTTCCCGCTCCCCGCCACCTCGCCGCTCCCCGTTGCCGAGCAACCGTGGCTCCTTCACTCCGGAAAACTAATTGATGCAGCGCCCGGAGGTAACGCTGCATCTAGGACTCTGCCCCAAAACACACTAGTTACTCTGCCGACTCGACGCTGTGTGTTGGACGTTGACGTTGATGGCGTGACGATTTCTGCACTTCTCGACACCGGAGCTTCTATTTCTGTCATGAGCTCTGGTTTTCGCCGTCGCCTAAAGAAGGTGGTCACACCTGCTGTTTCCCACGTTGTAAATGAGGCCGATGGAGGAACTCCCACCTCCCTTGGCATGTGCACCGCCCGCGTCACAATCACCAGTCATCCAACTACTGTTTCATTTTCCGTTCTTGACCAATGTCCGTACGACGTTATACTTGGTCTGGACTTTCTCGCAACTCATTCGGCCCTAATTGACTGTGCAACTGGCCTCCTACAGCTCGAACTACCTGACCTAGCCGAGGCCCCAACCACGCATTCGGCCCATCTCTGCTCTCTCGACTATGTGCGCATGCCCCCGCAAGCCGCCATGTATATCGCCATGGTCTCGAGCCCTCCTGTTGCTGATGGCAATTACGTGGTATCACCGGTAACAGACGTTCTGCTCGCCAAGAACGTCGCCCTGCCTAACACCCTCGTGACTGTCACTGGCAACCGCATCACCATTCCTATTTTAAACTTCAGCGCCTCTCCTCAACTGATTCCGGCAGGCATGTCACTCGCCGCTATCACTGCTGCCGAAGACTGCGAAATTCGCGTGTTGGATCCCACCAGTTCCTACAGTTCGTCCTTCATTTGCACCACAAGCAGTTCGCCGCGCGATGTCTTTGTCGAAATGATGGCTGCTGACCTTTCTTCTGATCAAGCTACTGACTGACATTCGCCGCCTCCTGGAGTCTTACCACGACATTTCCGACTTCGACAATCTTTCTCTGAGCCAAACGTCTGTTGTCCAACATCGCATCGACACGGCGAACGCGAGCCCTATCCGTCGCCGTCCCTATCGTGTCTCCCTCACCGAACGTCGTGTGATCCAAGGCGAAGTTGACAAAATGCTCACAAAAGGCGTTATCGAACCTTCGTCCAGTCCGTGGGCGTGTCTGTGGTGCTAGTAAATAAGAAATACGGCAGCTGGCGCTTTTGTGCTGACTACCGACACTTGAACACTATCACACGCAAGAACGTCTACCCCCTGCCCCGAATCGATGATGCCTTGGACTGCCTCCACGGCCCCACGTACTTTTCCTCCATCGACCTACGCTCCGGATGCTGGCAGATTACCGTTGATGCCATGGACCGTGAAAAGACTGCGTTCGTCACACCAGATAGACTTTACCAATTCAAGGTTTTGCCTTTTGGGTTGTGTAATGCCCCCGCAACCTTCGAGCGAATGATGGATTCTCTCCTTCGGGGCTATAAGTGGTCTACGTGTTTATGCTATCTAGATGACGTGATTGTCTTTTGCCTACTTTTGAGGACCACCTAGCCCGCCTGTCGGCCATTCTCGATGTGTTTCGCCGCGCTGGCCTACAACTTAACTCCTGCAAGTGTCGTTTCGCTCGGCGTCACATCACCGTTCTCGGTCACCTTGTTAGTGCTAGCGGTGTCCCACCTGACCCCGACAAGGTGCGTGCCGTCCGAGACTTTCTTGTTCCTCGCTCAGTTAGCGATGTACGGAGCTTTGTGGGCTTGTGTTCCTACTTCCGCCGCTTTGTCAGGAATTTTACCGACATTGCTCGGCCGCTTACTGACCTACTCAAGAAGGACATCTCTTTTTCCTGGGGTCGTGCCCAAGCTGCCGCATTCACCACCCTTGTCAGTTGACTGACTTCACCGCCCATTTTAGCGCGTTATGACCCGTCGGCCCCTACAGAAGTTCGCACTGACGCTAGTGGCCACGGCATAGGTGTAGTACTCGCCCAACGCCAGAACTATCAGGATCGTGTCATTGCCTACGCCAGCTGCCTTCTCTCGTCGTCGGAGCGGAATTATTCGATAACTGAGCGCGAATGCCTGGCTTTGGTCTGGGCTGTGGTCATTTGTACGGCCGAATGCTTTTCGTTGTCACGGACCACCATGCCCTTTGCTGGCTCTCCTCGCTGAAGGATCCTACAGGAATGCTTGGCCGCTGGGCGTTACTACCACAGGAGTACACCTTTGACGTGCTCTACAAATCTGGCCGGATGCACCAAGATGCTGACTGTTTATCACGCTACCCTGTCGACCCTCCTGACACCGCCGAACGTGATACCGGTGACTTCGTCATGACTATTGCAGATCTGGCCAACATACGCACTGAACAGCAAAGTGACGACACGTTACGATCTATAATTGGCCGCCTCCATTCTCGTGAGCCCGACTCATCGCTTCGTCTGTTTGAGCTTCACGACGATATTCTTTACCGTCGTAGTACCACTCCCGACGGCCCAGAGCTTCTGCTTGTTCTCCCCAAGCGTCTTCGTGCTACTGTTCTCCAATAACTCCACGATGCTCCGACCGCTGGCCATCTTGGCGTATCCCGAACATACGATCGCGTTCGGCGCACGTTTTTCTGGCCTGGTCTGTACCGATCTGTTCGACGCTACGTTGCTGCGTGTGACCTTTGTTAGTGACGTAAACGGCCCTCGGGGTTGCCTGCAGGCCTTCTGCATCGTATTCACATACTCCAGGAGCCATTCTACCGCGTCGGTCTCGACCTCCTCGGTTCATTTCCTACGTCTGCTTCAGGGAACAAGTGGATCGCAGTTGCGACCGACTACGTTGCACGTTTTGCCAACACGCGAGCTTTTCCGAATAGTTGCGCCACTGACGTCACCAATTTCCCCCTTCATAACGTCATCCTTCGTCATAGTGCTCCTCGGCAACTGCTCATAGACCGAGGGCGCTACTTCTTGTCGAAAGTTGTCGATGACCTCCTTCGTTCCTGTTCTGTGGAGCACAAGCTCACTACTGCGTACCACCCGCAGACCAACGGGCTAACCGAAAGGCTGAACTGCACCTTAACCGATATGCTGTCGATGTACGTGTGTGACGATCATCGGGACTGGGACAGCGCTTTGCCATACGTCACGTTCGCGTAGAACTCCTCCCGTCACGACACCGCCGGTTTTTCGCCATTTTATCTCCTGTATAGGCACCACCCGGCATTGCCTTTTGACACGCTCCTACCTGCTGTTCTACAACATACCACGGAGTATGCCCGCGATGCTGCCACGCGAGCCCATCTGGCACGTCAGATAGCTCATGAGCGACTATCTGACTCACAATTATTCCAAAAGGACCGCTTTGACCGCAGCAACCGGTACCTCTGCTTTTCTCCGGTATCTCCTGTGCTTCTCTGGACCCCTTCTCGTCGCGTCAGTCTTTCCGAAAAGCTTTTGTCGCGTTACACCGGACCTTACAAGGTTTTACGGCAACTTAGTGACTTGAACTATGAAATCACCCCACTGAACAGTTCTTCACCATCTACCCGTATTCTGACTCAAGCCGTACTTTTTACTCGCTTCCTCGTGTAATTAGTCTGCACCGAGACGGCGCTCAGCCCGCCGGGGCGGCTGGATGTTACGGGCCGCTTCCTTGCATTAAGGAAGAAGACGACGATCGCCGGGGAAACGCTGCTCGTGTTGAGCCATCTTGGCCATCGCTGTCAACAGTCCCTGTATATAAATCCTGTCCCTCTTTTATCTATTGGACGCCCCGTCACAATATTTTCGCCGGTTCGTCCGATACCTTGCGTCCATCATCGCTCCTTTGACACAGCTTCTTGGCGACAACCGAGACGTATCATACGGCTTGGTCTCCCGCTTGCGACGACGCATTTGTTTGCGCTGTCTCCTAACTTCCCCTCCTATTATGCGCCATTTTGACCCGGACGCTCCTACAGAAATCCACATGGACGCAAGTGGTGTTGCCCTCGACGCTATTCTTGCCCAACACAAGTCTGGATTTGACGAGTACGTAGTCTCTTACGACGGCCGCACTCTCACCAAAGCGGAAACAAACTATTCTGTTACTGAGAAAGAATGTCTGGCTATCGTTTGGGCGGTTACAAAATTTCGACCTTATGTCTACGGCGTACCTTTCGACGTCGTGACTGATCACCATGCCCTGTGCTGGCTGTCTTCCCTCAAAGATCCTTGCCGATGGGCGCCTGGCTCGTTGGGCACTACGTCTGCAAGTCTACGTCTGCAGGCCTGGCCGTAAACATGGAGATGCCAACGCCCTTTCCCGCTCTCCACTTGCCCATGAGCCTGGAGTTGCGTCTGTCCGCAGCTACGATTCTTCGTCCCTTACATATGCCGACGTGCCATCCGAGCAGAACCAGGATTCTTGTATAGCCTCACTCCTAGAGTTCCTGTCTGAGCCGTCGCCGCAAACCACCCAACTGCACGCTTCGAGGAACTGCACGTCATTTTACCATCAGCGATGGGCTGCTGTACAGCCGCAATTATCTCAGGGCCGCGAATGGTAGCTCGTGATACTTTGCCGACTACGTTCCGACATCTGTGCCTCCTTTCATGCTAACCCGCAATGCACCCATGCCGGCGTATTGAAGACCTACGCCCACCTGCGGCTTAGGTACTACCGGCGTGGAAGGTACCGCTTCGTTAGACAGTACGTGAGGGTAAACGCCGCAAGAGCCTGCCTTATACAATGACTGGCCCACTTCAACCCTTGCCCAGTCTCACCCGGCCTTTTGACCACATCGAAATTTATTTGTACGGACCCCTTCCGAGTACTCCAAATGGCAACCGCTGGGTAGTAGTCGCTGTGGACCACCTCACGCGCTGCGCCGAAACTACAGCGCTTCCGTCTGCCACACCAGGTGACGTGGCCTTGTTCATCCTCCATAACCTCGTTCTTCGGCACGGCGCGCCTCGTGAGCTACTGAGCGATCGCATACGTTCCTTCTTCTCCGAAGCCGTTGAAGCCCTTCTACGTGAATGCAACATAGTTCAACGCGCTACCAGCGCCTATCATCTCCAAACCAACGGAATGACTGAGCGCTTTAATGGCACACTAGGCGAAATGCTTGCCATGTACATTGCCGCTGACCATACCAATTGGGACCAGATACTACCCTTCGTTACCTACGCTTACAACAGCCCCATTTAGTCTACCATAGGATTCTCCCCGTTCTTCCGTTTTTACGGCCGTGAGCCTTCCTCCTTCATGCACACTATCCTACCATATCGCCCCGATGCCTCCGAATCCACGACTCTATCTGAAGTAGTCACCTATGCCGGATTGTGTGCGGTGTGCTATGACGGTATCTGTTATGGACGCTAAGCTTTGCCGCCTACTTCGGAAAGTCACGACGCCCCTTTATGGACTGTCCCTCCGCACAGCCAGTGCTAAGCATATCCACCCCTTAGCGGCTTGCACTGATCGTGTTATTGACGACGTTCTGTGCGCCATAGAATTCATCATCCTCACCTCGTGTTTTCACGGCGTTATCCTCGGCTGGGATTTCCTCTCGCACCACAATGCCGTTATCCATTGCGCACGGGCCGAGATGGAACTCTCGCCGCTGTTAGATTTGCCGGTCACCGACAATACTTCACTGTCGAGGGAGCTAATTGTCCACGACGACACCCACGTTCCTCCCCGCGCGTCAACAGTCGTGCCCATGTTCTGCAGCGGAATGTCAGACGCTGTTGCGCTGCTGTCTCCATCTGACCACTTCCTTACTCGGACAGGCCTGTTGCTACCTTTTGCAATAGTGGATATTAAGCAGGGCTATTTCGCACCATTTTCATTTGCAACCCGTTCCCATAGCATGTGATGCTGCTCCGTAGGTATTGTCTAGGCAATGTCGAAGCGATTCAAGACGTGCAAGCTATGGACGTGCCCGATTAAAATTACTGTGCTAGTTCCAGTGTCCTCACTGCTATTTCTGCCTGTGAGGGACCGTCCAGTGATGTGTTTGGTTCTTCTATTATCGATGACCTTACGCCGGTTCAGCGATCTGAACTTGTGTGCCTCTTAGAAGAATTTCGTTCTTCTTTCGATGTCGGGCCATCTTCCCTAAGCCGGACATCAACTGTTACTCACCGCATCGACACTGGCTCGCAACCGCCATTGCGGCAACGCCCATATCGTGTATCTCCTGCAGACTGTCGTGTAATCAACGAACAAGTCGACGACATGCTTCGCCGCGAGGTGATACGACATTCCAACAGTCCAAGGGCATCCCCTATGGCCCCCATTATGAAGAAAAATGGTTCTGTGCAGTTCTGCGTCGATTACTGGCGCCTCAACAAGATCACACACAAGGACGTCTACCCTCTACCGCGCATAGACGACGCCATTGACAGTCTACAAGGCGCAGAATTATTTTCATCTTTAGATCTGCGCTCAGGGTATTGGCAAGTACCCATGGCTGACGCCGATCGGCCAAAGACAGTTTTTGTAACACCCGATGGCTTATAGAAATTTCACGTAATGCCTTTTGGACTTTGTAACTGCGCCCGCAACTTTTGAGCGCATGATGGACACCATTCTTCACGGCTTGAAGTGACACACATGCTTGTGCTATCTTGACGACGTTGTTGTTTTTGTGACGGACTTCCCAACGCACCTTCAGCGCCAACGGTGTGTTTTGACGTGCTTAACAAACGCAGGCCTACAACTAAACCTAAAGAAGTACCGATTTGCAACACGGCAGCTTACAATCCTCGGTTACGTCGTAACCAAGAATGGGATACTCCCCAATCCAGCGAAGCTTCGGGCTGTCGCCGAATTTCCTAAGCCAACGTCTGTCAAAGAAGTGCGTAGTTTCATAGGCCTGGGTTCTTACTTCAGACGCTTTATTCGCAATTTAGCCGCCATCATCTCACCCCTGACGAAACTGCTTACACGCAACGGGCCCCTCACTTCGTGGTCGTCCCAGTGCGATGAGGCCTTCACAGAACTCCGTCATCTGCTTACGTCTCCGTCAATTTTGCACCACTAGGATCCGACAGCTCCTACTGAGGTGCATACAGATGCCAGCCGCGTTGGCTTCGGCGCGGTTCTTGCCCAACGCATACAAGGGTTTCCTGAATATGTCGCCGCCTATGCAAGTCGCACGCTTACGAAAGCTGAGACAAATTACACTTTGACAGAAAAAGAATGCTTAGCCATCATCTGGGCTCTGACTAAGTTCCGGCCTTATTTATATGGCCGTCTATTTGACGTAGTCACGGACCACCATGCACTATGTTGGCTGTCGTCCTTGAAGGACCCTTCTGGCCGTCTTGCTCAGTGGGCACTTCGCTTGCAGAAGTACGGTATCCGCGTGCTGTACGGCAACGGACGCCAGCATTCTGACGCCGACGCCCTCTCGCGCTCTCCCTTGCTTGACATTGCGTGATCCCTTGCAGGTATTGCGTGACAATACCTGCTCCTTCCTATCCGAGATTACTGTTTCTTCGATCGACCTTAACACCATCGCTTCTGAGCAGCGCAAGGACCATTGGATTGCCTCCCTTCTAGACTTGCTTTCTGGTTCATTGGCACAACGAAGTACTCGCACGTTGCGTCGCCAAGCACGTCACTTTGCCATTCGCGACAACCTGCTTCACCGACGCAATTATAATCCTGACGGACGCCAGTGGTTGTTAGTGGTACCCCGCTGTCTGCGTTCCGAAGTATGCGCAGCTTTCCACGCTGATCCACAGTGTGTGCACTCCGGCGTTTTCAAGACTTACCAGCGTCTTCAACAGCGCTATTACTGCGCGGTATGTACTACGTTCACAAGTTCGTTCGCTCTTGTCCCGATTGCCAGCGCCGGAAATCTTCGCCCCGCCTCTCGCCAGCCGGTCTGTAACCTTTACCTTGCCATACCTGGCCGTTTGGACGCGTTGGCATCGATTTGTATGGGCCCCTTCCCCTGACGTCGGCTGGAAATCGCTGGGCCATTGTGGCAGTCGACCACCTGACGCGATACGCCAAAACGGCCGGCCTACCGGCAGCTACAGCGGGCGATGTTGTCTCATTTTTGCTTCGACGATTCATCATGCGACATGGGCCACCCAAGGAACTGCTCAGTGACCGGGTACGTTTCTTCCTGTCCGTAGTAGTTGAAGCCATTGTCAAGGAGTGCCACGTTGTTCATCGCACAACTGCGGCGTACCACCCCTAAACCAATGACCTTACAGAATGCTTAAACCGTACCATCGGAGACATGCTTGCTATGTACGTCGCCTCCGACCATACTAATTGGGACGCCATTCTGCCCTTCGTAACTTACGCCTATAATACTGTTACTCAGAGCACGACTGGCTTTTCACCTTTTTTCTTACAGTACGGTTGGCATCCCGTCGCACACCATCGACACAATTATACCGTACCGGCCGGATGCATCTGAATGTGCACCAATTTCTGACAGGGTAAGACATCCAGAAGAGTGCCGCCATCTCGCACGGGTCCTTACATCCAGTGACCAAGACCGCCAGACGAGCACACGCGGTGACACCACCTCTGCACCCACCTTCCTTCCTGGAGCGGTTGTGTGGCTCTCGGTTCCTTCCGCTACACCTGGTCTCTCATCCAAACTAGTGCCCACGTATGAAGGCCCCGGCCGTATCGTCGAACGCGCATCTCCCGTCAACTACGTGATCGAACCAGTTGAACCTTCTGCGGATATGTGCCGTCGTGGACGCGACACTGTCAACGTCGAGCGCCTCAAGACCTACTATGACCCACTCATAGTGACCAGCTGTTAGGTCGCCCGACGGCTCACTTTTCCTTCCCGGAGGTGATTGTAGCGAAGGATGCGAACGCCATAGTGGGTCATGCTCTCCAGCCCTTTCTAGTGGGTCGATCCCTCCTGGGCTCTCCTCGAGAGACGCCGCTCGTGCTGAGAGCTCGGGTCCTGAACTAACGGTCGGTCCAAAAGGCTGGTGCCTAATAAACGCCTTTACACCTTAATGATTAAATTAACAAGCATGGTGTCAGCGCGCACCAGCACACATTACTCATTTTACTCGATGACCGCGGACACTCGCTGTCGAAACGCTGGCGCGAGCAAGCGCTGCAGCAGCAGAGAGCGAAGTAACCTTCGTGCTGTCAATCGCTTCAACGCAAACCGCACGCAGAAGGTATGAGCAGCCTGCAAATCGGTTTCAAGATAAGGTGCGCGCGACCGCGTGCGGCCGCGCTGCCTCCCTCCCTGGGCGCGCGAGCTGAGCCGCGATCGTCGGTTCCCCATACGCGCGCTCGCGAAGTGCGCAGTTGCTGTTCCTGTCGGAGAACAACGCCCCCCCCCCCCCCCCGCTCTCCCACCCCCCTACGGCCTTTCGCACGACGGAAGACGGTGCGTTCCCTGTCAGCTTCCCTGTCTTGCGCGCGCCAGATTGAGCCGCGATCGTCGGCACCCCTCGCGCGCTTTCACACGCACCTACAGCATACGGCGCGCGACGACGGTGTTGTCGCCCTTGGACTTTACACGCAACATCACGGCGACGACGACGACGGCGACGATGGTGACCACAGAAATGCGCTTGGAGTGCCCATTTATTGCAATAAACCCGCATTCGCTCCGAGAGCATTAAAGGCGGGGGGGATATATACACATGTTTTACATTTGTAGATGTCAACACAAAACACAGTGTCATACAAGCGAAACAAGGCTTTATAAGCAGGTAAACAAAACCAAAAGATCGCTAGTATCGAGGTATCATACCCGTATTGAACAAAATAAGTACAGAAGTACAGCACAGAAAACAAGTACAGGATCAGGTAAAAGCAGTGCTATAGAGCATGAACACACATATAAAACTGAGAATTCGATGCGATGCTTACAACTGTTTCAGGAAGCCTGTTTCACTCAGATGCCGTTCGTCGAAAAACTGAATACTTCAGCAAATTGCTTCTGGAAGTTGTCTCCCGAACTTTGAAAGCATGGTCGCGGCGACTCGAAATGTAATGTGGTGCGAGCATGTAGGCTCGTTTTATCTATGCCAGAGCACCCAGGAAAAATATTATGGAAGAACTTCAGCCTAAGATGACGCCTACGATCGCTCACAGTCTGAAGTTTCAATCTAGTCTTCATAGCTGTGACGCTACTTGTGCGGCGATAGTCGCCGAGGATGTACCTGGCTGCTCGAATCACGTTCTCTTGATGAGGATTTTTTTTCAATTCAATTCAATTCTCTTTATTTACCAGAAATTATTCTGACTGGACTCCTGGGCTAAAAGCTGCAAGAGTACAGCTTGACGGGGCCCAGGAGACCATACATACATGACAACAAGTGACAGGTAAACAGATAACAGATGTTTAAAAGCATAATACACAAAAATAAACTAGTTAATTACGCAGATAGTAGACATGATTACACATTGAGAACCTGTACTTTTACTGGTAGAGCCAAAAAAAAGAAAAACAATGCATTTGTGTTAGAATGCAAAACAAACATTTCAAGCAACTAACAAAGCACAATTCTACACTAATACGTATACAACACTCTAATTTACGAAGAGAAAGAAATGATAACACCACTAATACAAGAACTAACTGCAATAGGACAAAAATAACATCAGTTATATATCAATAGCAAGTAACAAGAACGAAACAAATGACCGTGTTTTGATAGATAATGGAATGACTAAACAAATTAGTAATTCAGAAATATTTCACGTAATATATTTACTGTGGGTTTCTCGAAGTCATTATGTTTATTTATAATATATGGAAGGTTATGTTTCAAAGACTGGTGTTCATAGTCGGTACGAAAACGGGGTATAAGCCACTTTCCCACGTTTCGAGTATTGATATCATGACTCTGACGCTGCAGAAATGCAGTAGTCTGAATGAAGTGTTGCAACGCAGAAGAGCAGATGTAAAATGAACGCAGGATGCGAAACTCATACAAATCTTGGATTTTATTTAACCTGTGAGTGCAAAAGTATGTGGAAGTCGGAGATAAATAACCAATGTTGGCAATGCGACGGACAGCTTTCTTCTGTAAAAGTAGTATTCTATTTATATTACGCTGAGTCGTAGTAAGCCAAACCAAACTGCAGTAGTTTATGTGTGATTGAAGTAGCGCGTGATATATTTTAATTTTTATTTGTGTTGGGAGAATTTCGCGGCACCGCGATAAAACTCCCGTAGTTAAAGAAAGTTGCTTACATAAATTATTTATGTGAGAATCCCAACTTAGATGAGATGAAAATGTTACCCCAAGGATTTTGTGTTCATCAACAATGTCGATTTTATGTTCTGCACACATAATATCTTGGTTAACGTTGCATGTCTTGTTTCTAGATCTGAAAATTATTACTTTCGTTTTCCCGGGGTTAATTTTAAGTTTATTTGATAGTGACCATGCTTTAATGTTACTTAATAATCGGTTACATCTTTCTACCAACTCATCCGAATTTTCGCCAGACAGCAAGACTGTGGCGTCATCGGCATATATGATAAATTGCACAGCTTTGTCGATGTTTACAATGTCATTTATAAAGGCGTTGAAAAAAAGGGGACCTAATACGCTTCCCTGAGGGACACCTCTACTAACCGGCAATGAAGATGAGCGATGGTTTCCCAGACACACGCATTGTGATCTATCTGTTAAATATGATTTAGCTAAAGCCAGAGGAGTGCCCCGAACACCATACATTTCTAGCTTATGCAATAGTATATTATGGTCAAGGGAATCAAAAGCCTTAGTGAAATCCATGAACAGGCCTAATGTATAGAGCTTGTTGTGGAAGTTTTCTAAAACAAATTCCTTAAGCCTTAACAAATCTAACTCCGTAGACCTTCCTTTCCGGAAACCAAACTGGGCGTCACTGATAATATCAGCTTTATTGAAAAAATCTGAGAACCGGGTATGCAACATTTTCTCGAAACCTTTAGCAAATACTGGTATAATAGATATTGGGCGATAGTTTCCCAGCATGCCTCCACCTTTATACAGAACGGACACCCGAGAACGCTTCATTTGACTTGGAAATTCTCCGGACTCCACTGCTAGATGAAATATATAAACAAGTACAGGGGCAACATACTCTAAAACAAATTTTATAGGTCTTATCTGAAGATTGTCTATATCTAATGCACTACTATTATTAAGACTCATAAATGTTCTATAAACTTCTGGTTCATCTGTGGGATTAAGAAATATGCTTTCAGGACGTCGAATAATTAAATCATCTACGAGTGAGACACTATTATCTGGCGTTATACTGGAAGTGAAATGTTTGTTGAAACAATTGGCAAGGTTTACACCGGTCAATACGCGATTGTTCACTGTAATTTCAACTGGCATGAGGTCTTTCTTGCTGCGTCCCAGAACACTGTTTATAGCTTTCCAAGTAGTATCTGGGTTTCTAGCACTGATACTAGAAAACAAGTTTTCGTAATACGCTATCTTTGCTTTTCGAAGCTCACTGTTCAGTTTATTTCTAAGTGCTTTATATTCCTTCAATAAACCCTCCACCCGAGATCGCAAGAACGCATGAAATAGCTTATTTTTCTTGTTTATCATACGCCTAAGAGCACGTGTGACCCAAGGTTTTCTTATTTTCTTTGATGGTTTAAACCCTCTAAAAGGAAAATGAGACAGATAGATATTTGTAAACGTTTCTATAAACTTTAGGTACGCTTCATGAACGTTTCTTATAGCATAAACGAAAGACCAGTCATGTATACTAATAGCATGCTTGAAAGCCTGCAATGCCTCATCAGAGATATGCTGAACTATGATAGTCTCATGCTGATGTTTCTGTTGCATTTGTAAAGAACTGTATTGCATGAACACTGGACAAAGATCGCTTATATCAGATGAAATAGTACCCGCGTTAGAAACAACTGTGTCAGCATTTGTAATCAGTAGGTCCAATAGCGATGAACTCGATACTGTGATACGAGTTGGCGTTGATATTACATTTGTGAAACCAGCTGAATGAAGGCATGACATAAAATCGCATGCCCTTGGAGTGTCTTCCAAAATGTTAAGGTTGAAATCACCTCCACATACAAGACGAAATTTACTTGCACATATATATTCCAAAAAAGACTCAAACAAATTCAGAAATTTCATGATGTCGCCAGCTGGAGGGCGGTATACCACAGCCACAATTTCGATGTCACTTTTAAGTACTAAAAATTCAAAGCATTCAGTAATTAAAGAAAATTCAGATAAAAGCTCATATGTCCGACAATCTTTCACAAGGATACAAACACCACCACCTCGTCGATATTGACGATTAATAAAAAAAGGTGTATAACTGTCAAGATAAAGCATATCACAGCCATCGTAGTACCAAGTCTCAGTTATCATGATTATGTTGAACTTAAACAAGAACTGGTTAATGAAACATGTAATTTCATCTTTCTTTCCAATTGCGGAGCGTGCATTTAAGAGCAAAACAGAGTTATCTAACTTAGTCTGTGGGGGAACAGAATGTGGTAGAGCAAAATTATGATAGTTCATTTTGATTGTTTTACTTTGGTAGCTGTGAAACGCTGAAAGCTTCTATTAGATAATTTTTTCAAGGTCAACTTCACGGGCGATCTGTATGGTACCGGAATCGTCAGACTTCCGCGCGAATATTTTCCCATTGAAAGACCAAACGGATTTCCAGTGCTTCTCATGCTTGCGCTTCACCGCCATGCCAAGCAGGCGCTTCAGAGCAGGGCAGAGGTGCTCATTTACGTAGATCTGCGCATCGTCTGAAAGTCCGATATCATTGTTGCAGATGCGCATCTTCTTTGCTTTCTTTAGCATCAGATCTCGCTTTGCCCTAGACTTGAACTGAACTATAATGTTGCTTCGATCAGGATTGCGGGTTGGAACGCGATGACATACTTCTATGTGAGATTCTTGAACAGGCTCGTTAATAGCCTCTCCAATCTTTGAGAGGACGCTCAGAACGTTTTCATTTTCTTCTTTTCGGACGCCTTGAATTTCAATATTAGAGTTTCTCGAATACTGTTCAAGGTGAACCAGGCGTTTCTCCAGGTCCTCTGTATGATTCTCAAGTGTCGGGCATTTTGCCTGCAGTTCTTTGTTACTATTGGTTAATTCATTATCTTTTGCTACTGCTGCTGCTAGTTGGCTTTTCAGGTCTTCTATGGTTTTATGAGCGATCTCGAGGCTCTGCGCAACGCTGCGTTGCTCATTTCGAATTTCACGCATTTCATTTCTGAGGTCCCTCTCAAACGATTCGCGCGACAATTTCATTTCCTGTTTAAGATCATCCCTGAGTTTCACGAGATCATTCTTCACGTCTTCCTTAATCTTCGCTATGTCTTTCGGCATGAATGAAAGTTGCAGGTCACAAGGATAGTACACAAAAAATCAAGTAGCAAAAATTACAGAGCACAAAGGTTGGCAGCAGTGACGATCTCGTAAAAAAAATAAACTAGCTAATAGGACAAAGTGCTAGCACCAACCTGCAGCGAAAAGTAGAGAATGTCTCAGACGAAGTGAGCGGAGCTCGTCACTGCTGCCAAGTGAAGACCTTGAGGCTTGAAACGATGCTTTTATAGTAGAAATACTGGCGCAGAATCACAGACGCAGCCGCCGTCCACGCCCCCTTGTGCTGCAACGATGTCGGTGATGTGGCCGACACGTGTCCAACTGACCAGGATCGGGTGCGCCGTGCAGGCTGCGCAGAAGCTTATCTGCAGCGAAAAGTAGAGAATGGCTCAGACGAAGTGAGCGGAGCTCGTCACTGCTGCCAAGTGAAGACCTTGAGGCTTGAAACGATGCTTTTATAGTAGAAATACTGGCGCAGAATCACAGACGCAGCCGCCGTCCACGCCCCCTTGTGCTGCAACGATGTCGGTGATGTGGCCGACACGTGTCCAACTGACCAGGATCGGGTGCGCCGTGCAGGCTGCGCAGAAGATTATCTGCAGCGAAAATTAGAGAATGGCTCAGACGAAGTGAGCGGAGCTCGTCACTGCTGCCAAGTGGGATCCCACAGTAAACTCGCGTACTCGAGAATAGGACGAACGTATGACGTGTACAGCGCCTTTTTCACGCCTTCAGGCCATGCGTGGAAAGCACGAGTCAAAAATGCAAGGCTTCTGTTCGCTTTATTTACGGATTTTCTTATGCGTTCATTCCATGAAAGGGTATCCGCAAAGTATACACCAAGGTACTTTGCCTCCTTTACATGCGGTAAGCTGACGTACATTGTTGACAACATAGGAGTGTGGTGAGCCCAGCTTTTATTGCGATAGAAATTGTATGGACACTTCAACCGGATTTCTGCCGTCGGCGTCGTCGTCGCCGTGAGGTTCCGTATAGATTCCAAGGGCGATAAAATCGTCGCCGCGCGCCGTATGCGCGAGCGAAAGCGCGCGGGGGACGCGTGCGCTATCACGGAGAGCGAACGCACGGCCGAAAGCAAACGCGACCGTCGCGCGAAAGGCCGTGGAGGTATGGGAGGGAGGGAGGGAGGCGGGGCGACGCTGTGCTATGGCACCAAAGGCGTATCTTGCAATCGGGCGTAAGGGGAACTTACCACCGAATCTCCCACGCTAAAGCAAGAAAGCGGGAAGGCAGCGCGGGAGGGAGGGGGGGGGCGCAGCTTCTACTCTGCCAAAAACTCCGTTCGTACATTGCCCGGCGGTGGCCGTCGCCCGCACGGTCTCTTATCTCCACACGGCTTTGACCTTTGTATGCGCTGTGCATCCGCCGCTCAGTTTCCTTTGAAGCGATAGACCGCACGAACCTTGCCCGCTGCGGCGGCTGTGATTGCTGCCAGCGTTTTGACAGTCGTTGTCTGCGGTCAATCAGTGTGATCTATTCATATTTGCTTGTGCGCACTGACACCACGCTTGTTAATTCAGTTACAAAGCGGATGTGTCCAAGTTTATGCAGCTGATAAAACTACTATCCCTACTCCGAATAGCTCTCTACTAATTTGCTATCGCAATCGATGCATCGCTTTTCGGACAAAACTGCGACTTTTTTCCTTGAGAAACGAATGTAATTGTATTTAGTAGTGTTTAGAGCCATGAGCCAGGTACTACACCATTCAGAAATGTTATTCAGACCAGATTGAAGAATTTCGATATCAGCCTGAATGTTAATTGGGCAATAAACAACGCATTCATCTGCATGTAACCGTATTTTCGAAGTAATTACATTTGATATGTCCTTAATGGAGATTAAGAGCATCAACGGGCCTGACACCGATCCCTGCGGTATGCCAGACGTGACAGGAACTGATGACGCTTTCGAACCGTTGACAATGGCAAGCTGACTACGAGAAGAAAGGTAGCTTAACAGCCATTTAAATACATTTTCAGGAAGACCAAGGTGGGCTAGCTTGTAGGATAAGCAACAATGACTGACTCTGTCGAACGCTTTTCTGAAGTCTAAGAATACGCAATCCACTACCAATCCTTTATCAATTTCAGACAAAAGGTCGAAATGGAATTCAACCAGTTGTGTGTCACAGGAGAAGCCCTGGCGAAATCCATGCTGGTTCTGGAAAAAAACACCTGTGCTCACTGAGATGTTTAGCTGTGTTGCGTTACAAAATGTGCTCCAGTATTTTTGGTGCTTCACATAACAGATAAATTGGACGGTAATGTTCAACATTATTTTTAGATCTTTCTTTAGTAACCGGTACAACGTTTGCAACTTTCCATTCGTCTGGAAGTGTTCCCATTTTCAGCGAAAGTGCGAACAGAGAATGGAGAAGGCGACTCATGGGGCGTGCACATTCCTTCAAAGTGCGGTTCGGTATCATGTCTGGGCCGTTTGCTTTGCTGGGCTTTATGGCGCTGAAGAGGAGGAAGATTCCTTTTGAGAGAGCAAAATTGCATGCATCGGTTGCATTACTCGGTTAATATTCGGTAAAACGGCACTATCTGCGGGCGAGTCTACCCGAAGTACTGATTGGAAGTAATTATTCAGGACGACAGCTATGTCTTCATTATCCGTAATTGTTCCATCCACCGTGAGAAAATGCGGTATACCTATATCTTGTTTACGATTACTCGGAATAAATTTCGAAATTAATTTGCTGTTACTTTTTATGGACGATCCCATACCCCCGAAAAAGATTTTTTTGGCTTGAATTTTGCTCTTGAAAGAACACTGAAGTCCAGAAATTTTATCTAGGAGGGCAGCTGATTTGACCTTACGAAAGCGAACGAATAAGCGGCGTGTTGCTCAATCAAAGTTAGCACTTTAGATCTCAGGAGCAACCATGCATCGTTGACGTAATGACGACTGCATTTTGCGTCAAACGTGGAGTAAAAAGGTCTAGCTCGTCCCGGATGGCGTCGGAATTGCCTTCATTGTAGAACTAGACTTTTCTTTGCGACTGCTTACATTTCTGCCAAGCGGATACTTGAAAGAAGATGTAGCTATTTTGTGGTAGCTTATGCGAGGCACACATGTAGTATCCTTTATAATTGTGGATTCATTTGTGAATAGAAGATCTAGAACGCTGGATGAGCCTGAGCACACCCTTGTCGGCTATAACACACGCTGAGATAAGTTTAAGCCGTTAACAAAGCTTCCCAGGCCGTCGTGTAATAGTAAGTGCATGAAAAATGTGGGTTCTTCACGATTACACAGTACATCCGGAACATTAAAGCCACCTCCTAGCAGTATAATATCATTTTGTGTCGTCATAAGTTCTTCATACAAGTTTACTATGCGCTCAGCGTTCATACCGGGTGGTTTGTAATATGACCCTGCTGTAAGCGTTCTTCCGGTTGACAGCGAAATGTTACACAGTGCGACTTCAAGTTTCAAGTTTCAAGTTTATTTGTTCAATGTTAATACAAATTGTGGGCAAGCACTGTATGACCCCTTAGCCAAAGGCTAGTAGTGGGGTCATTTACAAATATGTATTAGTAATCTTGTCAGTGACACTTTATAGCACAAAATAAATATAACGAACACATAGAGCATATAGAAAAACAGTATAGAATGAAAGGAACACTTGGTTAGTACGGCAAAAAAAAGATCTCGTTTGCAACTTAGCATACAAAACATATTTGTAAACTAGTACATACTATTTGTCGCGTACATGCGATGAACATATTCAGACAGGTTCCGCGGACATTTGCTGAAGATAGTATTTTTTTAACCAATGTGATACATTTTTGTTTTGTTTTGCCTCAAATGGTAAGTCATTCCATATTTTTATGCCAATAAATTCCACTAAGCTCTGGCCATATATATTTCTTGTCGGTGGTATATTGAAGTTGCAAAAAGTTTTATTTCGTGTTGGGCGAGCAGGCATACGTAATATTGATACATGAAATGGATGATTGTTTGTTATGATGCTATTAACGCATTTGACCATATTTATTTCTCGCAAAGAATTGAAGGGCAGTATTTGTAATTTGACAAAGATTGGTTTACTTGGTTCATTTCGCTGAGAGAAAGTAATGGTGCGGATGGCTCGTTTTTGAAGGCGTCGAACAGGTTCTAGGTACGTTGTGAAAGTCCATGCCCATGACTCAATACAGTATATTAAATGAGATTGAATAAATGAAAAATACAAGATGCGGAGAATGTCTATTTGAAAATGTTCTCGTGCCCTGAGAAGAGCATAATTGCCAGATGCTAGCTTTGAGCAAAGGGCTTCTGTGTGGAGTTGCCAGTTTAGATTTTTGTCGTGAATAACGCCGAGATATGTATATGAGTCGGTGCGTTCGAGTAGACATTGGTTTATAGACAATGAGATAGAATCACTACTGACTGTTTTGGAACGTGAATGAAAAAGAGTATATTTTGTTTTTTTGGCATTTATTGTTAATTTATTTGCAAGAAACCATTCAGAAATCTTAGAAAGCCCTATTTGCGTTTTTTCTTCTATTTCCTTGATGTTGTTACCTGTGATTATCAGAGCAGTGTCATCGGCATACATTAATACATTAGCGGACGTTAAAATCTGGGGTAGATCATTGATATATATTGTAAAAAACAAGGGACCAAGCACAGATCCCTGTGGCACTCCTGTTCTCAGATGTTGAGGGGATGAGGTTATCTTGTTTATTTCAACGATTTGGTTTCGATTGTGAAAGTAACTACGAAAGAATTCAAGTACGTTGTTGCGAAAGCCATAAGTGCTTAGCTTATTAAGTAAGACATCATGATCAACTGTGTCAAAGGCTTTTTTTAAATCGAGAAAAATAACTGCCACTAGTTGGTTATTATGAAGCGCGTTGTTTATTGCCTGTGTTAATGAAATTACTGCGGTAGACGTAGAATGATTAGGTCGAAAGCCATGTTGTTGCAGACTGTATTTTTTTTAAAGAATGTATACGTTTAGCAAGAATTTTTTCGAAGATGGTATTGATAACACTTAGAACAGATATGGGGCGATAATTAGATGGGTCAGATTTGTCTCCCTCTTTGAAGATTGGGGTGACCTTAGCAGTCTTTAACGCTGACGGATAGTTTCCCGTGTGCAATGAGTTATTGAATAAGCGGAGTAGTACTGGACCCAATATAACAATGTTTTCTTTGACTAGCCTCACAGTTATGCCATCAGGTCCTGCTGTTTTCGCAGTGCTTAGATTGTTTACAGTAATAAGTATCTCCTCCATATCAATGTCATGCATAACAAAAGAATTAACTATAGGGGCGACAGAATAAGTGGGCAAGGTATGATCAGGAAGCATTTCTGCTAGACTAGGGCCTATGTTTGTGAAATACGTATTAAATTTCTCAACAGCACTTTCTGTTAAATTATCAGGAAGAATGCTCTGCTTGCTAGACTGGGAGATAACTTCATTAACAATCTGCCATATCATCTTGGAGTTACCTGCAGCTTGTTTAATCAGTCCTGAGTAATAGTCTTTTTTTTCGCTTACGCAGTGCCGATACTGTTATATTGCGGGCTTTTTTATACTCACTTAAGTAGTAAATATTGCTTTTGTTGTGTGTCCACTTATGGTACCAGTAGTCTTTAGCCTTAAGCAGGTCTAATATATGATTTGTCATCCATGGACAAACAGGTTTATCATAGGAATGCTTCAGAAATTCACGTTGGCTATTTTTTAAAATGTCTTTTAATACCTGAATTAAGTTCGAGAATTCAGTATCGACATCATTATGATAAATGAGGTCTGTTTTGCATGCCAACAGAAGGTTCCGAGCATAAATGTAATCAATTTTCACGAACGTCTTCCTACTATTACATTTTTCTATAACAGGGATTCCTACTTTGACGAATATTGGCAAATGGTCCGAGATAGGTTCTTCAAGAACGCGGGTATCAACATTCGTAGATATGTTTGTCAAGACGTGATCAATTAAAGTTGCCGAAGAAGAAGTTACGCGTGTTGGTGTAGTGATTAAATTACGGAATTTATAAGACTGCAGGACATTTGTATACTCAGTGTGGTTTGTATTAATAATGTCAATATTTATGTCACCGAGGATTACTACGGGAGTATAGTTTTTTACTAGTAATATGAAAATCTCCTCTAGTTTATCTAAAAAATCAGGTTTGCTTGAGCTCGGTGGTCTGTAAACCACTCCTACTACAACTGAGCTTTCTAATCGAATAAACAGAGTTTCAATGTGTGGTAGGCAAAATGTAAGATATGGTATAACAGAAAATCTTAGTCCGCACCGTACAAAAAAAGCAACACCACCTCCACGAGAGGCTGAGTCACGCGTTTCTGATACTGTTTTGTATCCAGGAATACATACCTTTTCGTTCTTTTTTAACCAAGTTTCTGTAGTAGCAATAATATCGCTTGTCTGTTCCTGTTGTGCGATAAGCGACAGGAGTAAGTTCAGGTTTTTATTTATACTGCGTACGTTGTTGTAAAATACAGAAAAATCATGCACAGTTTTTAATGTACTATCGTTAGCCATGATGACTACGTCATACGTCAGGCATACGTCAAAAACATCGCATCATGCTATTTTTGCCAGATCTTCCTCACAGGTTACATCCACTACCCTCGCATTTTCACTCTTTCTCATGAGTATTTTGCCGTCGGAAACCCAAGCAAATTTCCATTTGTTTTCCTTCTAGGCTTGTATAGCTTTCCCGAGCAGTATCTTATTTTCTCTGCAGAGGTGCTCGTTTATGAAAACGGGCGTGTTTTCCACAAAACCAAGCATGGAAGCATTAAGTCGATGTTTTTTCGCTGCTTGCAAAAACATGTCACGTGAGGATCTGGACCTGAACTTTACTACAATATTTGCGGGTCCACTTCCTTTTGTCGGTACCCGATGAGCAACGTCAATATCACTGCTGGTGTGCTCTATTTCTAAGCACGTAGCTATTGTTTGGATTGTTTTACGAAGATCCTCGTTCGACATGAATTGTAGATTGGCCAACTTGGTAAGTCATTTTCAACTAGCACGAAAACACCCCCACCGTGCATGTTTCGGTCAGTTCGGCACACAGTGTATTCCAAAGGGAAGACGAGGGCATCTGGCACAGAATCACCGAACCAAGACTCGGTACCAATGATGATGTTAGGGCGATAAAGGTGCTATCGCAATAATATGGTACAGAAGAATTGTGGTGCATTGCGAGCCGTGTATCACATTCCTTCATTCCCATTCCACTCGCTACGTGCCGTTGACGAACATCGTAGCTCCCAGTGTCGACCCCTTGTTTACTGCAGTTGCTGGTGCTGACGGTGTGCGCCCTTCCACACCCGCTGTGCCCTGCTCGGCTGGTGTACGCCCGCTTTTTGCGTCGCCGGATATGGTTGGAGGGTGGCGGCGTCCCATCGGGGACGTCCCCCGCCATGACTTCCACTTTGGTCGACCACTTTTCCGTGACTCGGACCTCGGATGGCCACGACTCACCCGCTAGGAAGAAGCAGCCCCAGAATCCTCCTAAGAAGCCCTTGCCCACTGCCAAGAAAGGGTAAGTGCGCGCCTCTGTAGTATGTACAGTTTGCTTCTTTTTTCATACCTTCATCTGCCGTGCCATTATTTTTTCAAGGGATTTCTGTGCCTCTTATGTTCCACTTCAGGCGCACTCTCTTTTTACCGTTTCGGAGTCAGTTTCTCTGTATGGTCGTTCTTGCTCAAGTGGTCCCTGTTCGGTAACAAAATTGAGGACTTCCGTACCTCGGTGCCCTGAAGCTACTACGGTAGTGCCTATCAAGGTTGCGATGTCCATCTGCCAAGTGCGGCTTACCCAGCCGCGTGACGCAGTCAAGCTCGCAATGTTATCACGCCGACCTCGCCTGTGCATGGTCCCACATGGTAGCATGAGTGCTGCATCAGTACGTGAATTTAACCCACGAACACACGGACTAAATAAAGAACGCGACACTTCGCTGAACACGCAACAAAATATTTATTGGAGAAAGAAAACGAAGGCTATATGTATGTATATTTACGGGTCATTCCATGCTAACTGTTCCAGCATTGGTGCTCGACCATTTGAGATCTTTTTTTAAGTTCTAACTGCTTCAGTAAACACAAAACAGTATTGTTATTTATCCCGAAAAAAAATTCACCCGCGGTAGCACCACCGGAACTTATATCTAAGGGCATACAAATATGATTTATAAAAGGCATTTGGGAAAACCTTTTTCTTTCGTCAAGAAAAAAGGACCAATTTTATTCAGATGAATGAAATGACGTCTCATACCTAAAAGTATATCGATTACCACTTAAAATACCATCTAAAAGTATTTCCATACATAAGAGTATAATCGATTGCCATTTTTTACTGTTTTTTGCGACGAAAAAGAACAAGTTTTTTTCTTATTTACGAATACTGCTTTTCCAGAAAGTGAGTTTATTTACCCATGAGGCGTACTTTGCACAATAAATGGTTTCAGATGGAAAAAGAGCGCAGTAGTGCGCATAAATAAGTGCTGATAAGTATGAGACAAAATAATTTTTGGCTAGGTTTATCCGCAAAATGAACACTGAGGTGGTCTTGGTGCAGTGTTCATTTATTATGGTTGCCAAGTATTTGTATATTTTGTAGAGCTTGATACGTCGCCATGCCTCCTGAGAGTCGGTAAGGGTGAGTGCTGGGTGAGGAGGATAAGGGTAGCATGAAAGTGTTGGTGTTTATGATATCGCACCGCTTGTGCAATTACTTGCAGTTGTGCGTGCTGAGGGGAGCGAGTATGTGCTCTATAGGAGTAAATGAAAGATTTTAGTCGCGATCTAGGAGGGCGATGACGTTCCCTGCGCAAGCACGTTGGTAACTGACAATCGCGTCCACAAAGTCGATCACTTGTTGTGGTGGGGCTTTGGCGATGAGCTTCTCGTTGAGCTTCGTTTTCTACATCCTGCGTTCTTGGTTTCCGAGCGAGGCTCTTAACTGTTTCCGTACCGCTCCCGTTGGGTATGTTTAGCCCTCTATCGATGCTTTGAAACGCCGCTTTTGAGACCTTCCGCGCCGCTCACGGACATAATGCGCTATCGGACGTGAAGGAGGAGAACTATATTTTAGTTTTCTAAGCAGTTGGTTTTTTTTTCCACCAAGCGGTGATTTTTAAATGCGCTCCGAAGTTTCGCGATCGTCTAAGCAGAACGCAAAAATCCCCGGCTCCGGAAACAGCGCGCGCGCTTCGGGAGATCGCAGATATCGCGATTCCGCTGGCTCTGCGGCTGATCTTTTCGATACATCGAATAGCAGCGAGTCAGGGGACGCTGACTTTTCGTCAGACTTTCAGTCTGAAAGTGACGGCGCAAACAAGCCCGGAACATCGGCGGCCGCAGCCAGGCACGCCCAACTGTAGTGCTTGCAGTTAGATTTTTGTAACGAAATACCTGTTCAATGAAAAATTAATATTTTTTCGGAGATAGTGCCTAATATAGGGCAATAAATTTTGTATATCTCATAATTTTCGTAACATTTTTTTTCTTAGTAGATACCAAGCGTGTCTTTACAAACCATTTTAATTTTATCCCACAATCTTGATTTTAACAATTTCAATTTTTTTATGACAAACATCGGGTTAATAAAACTTTTATGCGTGAAAAGTGCATTCATTTTGCTTTCTCTTTACATATTACAGTAAAAATTGACTGTAGTAGTTCCTTCAGAAAAAAAAAGAAAACATCTGCCGTACATACAAGAAACACCTATTTTCCTTATGGTAGGGAAAGAGTTCAGCGCCGGCTCCTGCGTTGAGCATCGGTGTGCCTCGGTGTCGCCGTAACCGAGCGAACGCGGAGCACAGCGGGTTCTGAAATACGAAGAGAGCGCGAGGAGTAAAGTGGAGGAGGAGGGTATGGTGAAAACGTGAGAAGAAAAGCGTATTGCTGCTCTGCGGTGACGATGGCTACGAGATGGCACCAGAATAGCGCGCGTCGTCATTTCACCGATGGCATGCGGCGAGCGCGTCCAGCGGTACTATACAGTGTGAAAGAAGCCCGCGAGCACAGGCAAAGTGCCTCGAGTGGCCAGTAGCGCGGAAGTTTTGCGTGGCTTCTATGACGCTCGGAAAAAAAAAACATTTTTGTGCATTGATCAACGGAAAGCTGTATCGGGAGTTTTTCATGTTGCTCTACAATTTTCTCATTGACACTATTCATCTAATTGTTATATTTGAAAAGTTTAATGTATAATTGAGAACAATTATGTAATTAAGCGGAATGTAAAAAATAATCTGAATATCTTCAAGCAACGGCACAGAAAGCTGCATTGGTTCTGTTCCGCTACGCGGCATTTGCATACATTTAAACCTTGGTGCATGATAGTCTAGTGAATCGCGCCCACGGCCACGCGGCCACGCGCTGCCTCTCGCAATCTCCCAATTAGCGAGGCAGTCGTGCTACACTTGCCTTCGTTTGCAACGTGCCGCACGCGACAGATTGTCCGCGCCAGCCAATATACTGCGAAATGAAAACACGCTGCGTTCAAACTTCGCATTACGGAGTATCTGTGAATTTTTGTTCGGGTCTATGCCGCGAGTGCCCAAAGATGTTGGCATGTTTCGTTGGTGTTTTGTGCACCCCTTGATGGCGCAGAGTACTTGAGGCTTTTCACTATGCTACCCCCGGCGACGCCATTGTAAGGTGAGCGGTGCTTCTGCGTTATTTTATGTGCCGGTCTGGAGAAGCTCATCATTGCGACGAAGATGTAGGTGACGTTGGGCATACAAGCCTCAAGCCGCAATATTTCACACTTCGTGAGGAATTGATATGGGAGCTAGGCGATATCAAAAAGTCACAGGCCTGCGCGGCACTCGCAGCACAGTCGCAGCGTAAGCTGGTGGAGCGGCTCAAGAGTAGTGTAAAGGAAAGAACAGGAGACAGAGACACAGCACCCGTTCACTGGGCCGGCTGTTCTATTCCCTTCCTCTTCTTTTTCCCCTTTTCCCCCGTGTTACCGAGCTTGTGCTTCCGCTTCATTACACTCGGCCACACTGCATTTTTGAAACTCAGTGCACAACCACATCAGATTTGTCGGTGGACCCTCTTCTTGAGACGAGCCACGTGGACGGCGAAATTGTTCTTTCTTCTCCTGTCCAAGGTTCCCTGTTGATCCAGAGTGCGAACACGCCAAGTGTTCTTCCCCAGGCGTTCTGTGGTCACAAAGGGACCCTCAAATTTCGCGCAAAGCTTCTTGCCCGGTGGTCGACTACCTCGTTGGACCCACACCTCATCTCCTATCTGGTACAGCGGCGCGGGACGATGGCGACGGTCGTAATGACGCTTTTGAACGTCTTGGGCTCTTGCGGCACTCTTGCGAGCTTCTTCTCGAATATTGCGGCATAATGTCTGTCGCGCGACGGGGCGTCCAAATCTGATCGGGGTATCCAAATTGAGCGCGTTAAGGCGGGGTAACTGGCCATCATATGATGGCATATCCATGCCATCAATCAGGTAATCGAGAAATCTGCGGAGTACAATCAACCTCTCTATATGGCTTTCATAGATTATGAAAAGGCATTCGATTCAGTAGAGATATCAGCAGTCATAGAGGCATTGCGTAATCAAGGAGTGGAGGAGGCATACGTGAATATCTTGGCAAATATCTACAAGGATTCCACAGCTACCTTGGTTCTCCACAAGAAAAGTGGAAAGATACCTATCAAGAAAGGGGTCAGGCAAGGAGACACAATCTCTCCAATGCTATTCACTGCATGCTTAGAAGAAGTATTCAAGCTCTTAGACTGGGAAGGATTAGGAGTGAGGATCGATGGCGAATATCTCAGCAACCTTCGGTTTGCAGATGACATTGTCCTATTGAGCAACAATGGAAAGGAATTACAACAAATGATTGAGGACCTTCATCGAGAAAGTGCAAGAATTGGGTTGAAGATGAATATGCAGAAGACAAAGATAATGTTCAATATCCTGGCAAGGGAACAAGAATTCAGGATCGCCCGTCAGCCTCTAGAATCTGTAAAGGAATATGTTTATCTAGGTCAATTACTCACAGGGGACCCTGATCATGAGAAAGAAATTTACAGAAGAATAAAATTGGGTTGGAGTGCATACGGCAGGCATTGCCAAATCCTGACTGGGAGCTTACCACTGTCGTTGAAAAGAAAAGTGTACAATCATTGCATTCTACCGGTGCTAACATACGGGGCAGAAACTTGGAGGTTAACAAAGAAGCTCGAGAACAAGTTAAGGACCGCACAAAGAGCAATGGAACGAAAAATCTTAGGAGTAACGTTAAGAGACAGGAAGAGAGCGGTGTGGATCAGAGAACAAACGGGGGTAGACGATATTCTAGTTGACATTAAGCGGAAGAAATGGAGCTGGGCAGGCCATGTAATGCGTAGGATGGATAACCGGTGGACCATTAGGATTACAGAATGGATACCAAGAGAAGGGAAGCGCAGTCGAGGACGGCAGAAAGTCAGGTGGGATGATGAGGTTAGGAAATTCGCAGGCGCAAGTTGGAATACGCTAGCGCAAGACAGGGGTAATTGGGGATCGCAGGGAGAGGCCTTCGTCCTGCAGTGGACATAAATATAGGCTGATGATGATGATGAACTGGCCATAGACTATTTCGTACGGCGATGTCCCAGCTGAGTTCTGTAGTGAAGTGTTCATTGAGTAAGCAGCAGCCTGGAGATGTTCGTCCCAATCTGCTTCTCCCGGCTTACTATTTCTGCAGTAGGGAGCCAAACGTGCTTGAATTGTCTGATTAGCTCTCTCCGTCAGGCCGTTTGCTTGCGGATGGTACGCTGAGGCATAGTGGTGCTCAACTCTTGCATGGCGTAGGTAGGCACGGAGTTCGGAGCTGCGGAAGGTGGGTGCCCGATCGGATATTAGTTTGGTCGGAAGACCATGCCTCAGTTCAAATCGGTCTCTCAAAAATCTTGTCACGTAGCTGGGTGCCAGAGAAGGCACGGCTTGCACTCCACAAATTTGGATAGATGGTCAACAGCAATGAGGATGTAGCGATTGCCAGCCGCTGTCGTTGGTAGGGGGCCAACATGGTCGATGCCAACTGTGTGAAATATGGCAGCAGGAGGTGGAATGGGTGTGAGTAGCCCAGGCTGGCACCCTGGAAGCCGCTTGTGTCGTTGGCATATTTCGCAGCTAGCGACGTAATCACGAACACTCTTACTCATTTTGGGCCACCAGAAGCGCTCCTGTACTTTTTTTAGTGTCGCTCGCTGACCTATGTGTCCGCCTTCAGGTGTATCGTGGATGGCGTGAAGAATACCAGGCCGCAAAGAAGCAGGGATGACTAGAAGGTGTTCTTCAACTTGCCACTTATTCTTCCATAGACGACGATAGAGAGTTGCGTCACGCACGACAAATTTGTTGCTGTTCTGCGCGTCCGCAAGTGAAGCTATGATAGCCGCCACGTCAGTGTCTTGGCGTTGGGCCTCGGTGACGTCTTGCTGTGAAAATATTATCCAGGCTTCCTTCATTCTAGACGAGTCGTCCCCACTAGGATTTCGCGACAATGCGTCAGCCACTTGGTTTAGAGTACCGGCGCGATGTCGGACGCTGTAATCATACTCCTGTAGTCGTATTATCCAGCGTGCGAATTTATGCTTCAGGTGTTGCTTTGAGAACATCCATGAAATTACAGCATTATCTGTTACCACCGTGAAATGCCGACCAAGCAGATAGTGTCTAAATTTGTCGTCAACGCTCCACACAACAGCTAGGCATTCCAACTCGTTGGAGTGGTAGTGACTTTCAGCATCTGAAAGTTTTCGGCTGGCATAGGCGACAACATGCTCAGCACCATCTGGGTCGCGCTGCACAAGTACTGCACCGAGTCCAACCTGGCTAGCGTCTGTGTGCACCTCTGTGGTCCAGTCTTCATTGAAGTGGCTCAGTACAGGGCAGTCGGTCAGCTGATGTTTGAGCGATTGGAACGCCCATTCCTGTGATTGGCCCCATTTAAACTGCGTATCTTTCTTGAGCAGGTCAGTAAGGGAAGCAGCTGTCGAAGCGAAGTTGGCAACAAACTTTCGCAGATAAGACGCGATGCCCAAAAACGACTGCAGCTGCTTAATGCACGTCGGAGTGGGGAAGTTCGTAACCGCTGATATCCTTTCAGGGAGAGGCTGTACGCCTTTCTCAGAGATGGAGTAACCCAGATACGAGATGGCCGTAAGTCCAAATTGGCATTTCTCACGGTTTAGTCGGAATCCAGCGTTCTAGAGCCTCTCAAGAACTTCGTCTAGGTTCCGAAGATGTTCTTCTTCTGTTGTGCCCACAACTAAGATATCATCGAGGTACACAACACAACCATGATCCTTAAGCGGACCCAGCACAGTCTTCATAGCGCGCTGGAACGTACTGGGAGCTGTCCGTAAGCCGAAGGGCATATGGTTGAACTCGTAAAGGCCTGATGGTGTACGGAACGCGGTTTTAAATTTGTCTTCTTCTGCGACATTGATTTGCCAATACCCAGCCCGCAGGTCTAACGACGAAAAGAATCTTGCATTCCGTACTGTATCGATGGCATCGTCAATGCGGGGCAGTGGGTAGGAGTCCGGTATAGTATGCTTGTTGAGCTCTCTATAATCAACACAGAACCGCAAAGAGCCGTCTTTCTTGCGAACAAGGACAACAGGTGCGGCCCAAGGACTGCACGACGGTCTAATCACGCCAGCAGCCAGCATCTCACTTACTTGTTCGGCAATGACAGACCGTTCGCGTTCAGCATACCGTCGCATTGGTACGCATATAGGTGGGTGACTGTCTGTCGGAATGCGGTGCTCAAGCAAGTCAGTACCGGGTAGTTGTGCATTGTTGTCGGCAAACAGGGCGCGATGTTGCTCGAGAACGCTAGAAAGGGTCTTCCTGCCGGAAGGCTCACCTCTCTGTGACTCAGTCGGAGGCACGCAGGAGGTTGTGGATCGCAGCATAACTTTACCGCCCTCAATGTTCAGTTGCACGTCGTTAGAAAGGACGTAGTCCGCGCCAAGAATGATGTCGGCAGGCAAGTCGTCGAAGACGGGCACGTCGCGTAGATGCTTTGTACCAGCGGTTGTCTGTAGCCGCAGGTCAATGGTGCCTGCTGGCTGTACGTTTCCCCCTAGGTATCGCAAGGGTGCCTGAGTCCAGGGCTGGAGATTGGCAGGCGCGTGCCGCCGAAGCAGCGCTGAACGCTCAGCGCCTGTGTCTACAAGCGCCGTCAGCTCTCCGATACCGTCGACGTGAATTGACACCAACGGCCTTGTGCTGCTGTGGTATTGTATTTGCTGTCTTTTGTCTTGCACCCCGTCGCTAGTGCAGTGGCTAGCGTCGCCAACGGAGGGGCTTCCACACTGCATCAGGGGAACTTGAGAAGTAGCACACGGCTGTGTGGTGGCAGCCCGACGCCGTTTAGCTGTGTCCTGTAGCACTGAAGCTTTGCGGACGAAAGCGTCAGGCGCTGTCTCTAACGCATACAGGGACAGGACGACATCATGCGTGGAGTCGTGGATGCCATCTATGACATACTGCTTGGCCGCTGGGGAAGCCCAGGTAAGGTTGCAGGTGCTAAGGAGCCACAGCTTGTCATAAATGTACTCGGCTATGTCTTCATCTGGAGCTTGATGGCGTGACCGCATCTGCATAAAGTGAGTGTCATAGGCGCTTGGCAAGTTCTCGAAAGCAGAGAGCAGCGCCGCGGTCCAGCTGGACCAAGTTGGATAGGCGCGTCCTTCAAACAAATTCCAAGCCTGAGCTGCACCTCGGAGACTACCTTCTGCCATGGACCTCTTCACGGTGTCTGTCCACGCGTAACGATTAGCTACAGACTCTATGGTACGCACCCAAGTTACAGGGTCCTCTTGGAAACCATAGAAATCAGGAAGAGTCATCGGTGCTTGCAGTGAAAGCGTGCTTTGTCCGACGACTGAAGCAAACGCGTCGGTCATTGTCTGAAGTCGGTTTGAGACAGCAGAGAGGGCTTGGTTGAGCTCACTAGCGCCGTCGTCCGCGAGAGCCACTGAGGAGGCCTGGACGCCGTCCCCGGATGATGTGGCGAATACTTGCGGCGACGAATGCGGTCCCGGTAGTGTCCGTCCGCTTGCGATGCTCGGGGCCAGATCTTCCGAAGTCTCAGTATTAGCCGACTGCGCCATTGTAAAGGAAAGAACAGGAGACAGAGACACAGCACCCGTTCACTGGGCCGGCTGTTCTATTCCCTTCCTCTTCTTTTTCCCCTTTTTCCCCGTGTTACCGAGCTTGTGCTCCCGCTTCATTACAGTAGCTCTAATTTGGGCACTACGCACAACAGGGTCTTCGCGGCAGTCTGTTCACCTCGTTTTGACGAGAACGATCTGAACTGTCCACCCGGCGTCGACGGCGAGCTGCGGATTGTAATGCTCTCTGCACAGCAGCCCGATCAAGCCTTACAAGTGCTACTTACATGTCGGGCGCGCCGCCTTTGCAGGCACCTTAACTAGATGGCGCCACCATACTGGCGGAAGCTCGAGTCATCTCTCCCTGCGTGCTTGCCTTATATATGGGTATTTTCCGCGGCCCGATAGCAAGCACTTATGTGGCTCAGTGGTAGAGTATCCGGCTCCCACGCAGTGGACACGGGTTCAATCCCGGCGGGAATCAGGTACTTTTTTCGCGTTTCCGGCGATAGCGGTTACGCGGCGGCCGTCGGCGGCGGCATCATGGCGACCCGAAACGGCTATTGGAATGAGCCCATAACAGCTTACGCTGTAAAAAAAACTGGTGAGAAGAGCGTCTCTTATATACTGGACTTCTACCTCTTTGAGGCTTTAAAATCGATCGGTGACGCGTAAATCATCTTATTATCTGATCCCCTTATTTGAGGCAAATGTTTCTAGGTGTACAAGATTTTCCAGTCCTCTAAAAGCAGAGCCCAAAGACTCGAATCCCTTCCTGTGTTTTCAAGAGTTAGACTATAGATTCAACCACAAACGCATCAATCATATTAAGCGACGTGTTTTGATGGAAGCAGCAGGAGCTTGATGTGGGCGAGTTGGTGTAACATACTTGAAGATAAAACAGCGCAAAAGAGACGAAAAGAAGACAGGTTCCAAAACTACGACCTCGTGAGCGACTTCAACAAGTAGGACAGTTCGCAGAAGTGGCGGAACGTCCCGTTCTACCTGCCCAATGTCACAAAAAACTGGTTTTGGAACCATGAGCCAGATCTGCCTGACTGAGCGACGTCCACGAAACAGCTTCGCCAGATTTTCGGCGCTCCCGTTATGCGCGCTGCGGTTGCGAAGAAGCAGCTTGGTGAGCGCATCCAATTCTCTGGGGAATCACACACCTCATACATTGAGGATGTGCTTGCATTGTGCAAGTGTGTGAACACCACCATGGCCCAGAGCGACAGAATACGCTACATTATTAAAGGCACCGTCGCCTTCAACGCCCTTGCTACGCAAAATCCTACTACCATCCAGGAAGTGATTACTACTTGCCAGTGACTTGAGGAACTCCAGTCCTTTCGGCTATGCACCGACACCACGGACATTCGTCTCCCTTCGGCCATGGGGTTGCGCTCACTGATCCGTGACATCGTTCGTGGAGAGCCTTCACGAGTGGTGTTCCTCCTGCGCTCCGGAGAATACCGTCCCTTCTTCACCGACCACGTGACTTTATTAGGCAAGAGATCACGTGCGCTTCTCGTCTACCGTGCTCTGACGGCCCCTGCACTCGTCAGGTACCAACGTGTGCCGACGTTGCAGCGCTCTCTTCAGCCACTACCGCCCCTCTGCCTACACCAGGAGACCATGCTCCTGTGGCTTCGTTGGGACCTCCAGTGCGTGTACAGCGTTTCTACTGCGCCCCACGTCCTGCCCGACCCATTTGCTATTACTGTGGCTATTGAGGGCACATCTGCCGATTTTGTCGCAGGCATCAGCAGGATGAGCAACGGCTATGCTCCTGAGGAACGCACAGGCGTGCGTCCAGCAATAGGCTATCAGCGCACGTCCTACGGCTCTATATATCACCGGTAACCTTCTCCTCCCGACCCTACTGATATGCCAGTGAATTGTCGTAAATCTCGCCGCAGGTCACCTTCTCCGCGTCGTCGTTGAGTGTCGCCTTTTCGGCCCGCTTCTCATGTCCCGAACGTCCTCTCGGAAAAATCCCCGTTGCAAATTTAGGAAGGGAAACTTCATCCACTGGACAGCCTAATTTCCTCCAGAACGACCGTCGAACTTGTTGTCAGTGTTTGTAGAAGGTGTACGTGTCTAAGCTCTCTTTGAAACAGGCGCTGCATTTCGATTATTCGGCCTGACTTTTGTTCCCGCCTCCAGAAAGTGACAACACCTTACTCCGGCCCTTCTCTCCGTGGAGCGACTATCACTATTATCATCCAATCACGCACTGTACTGTTCCTGTCACCATAGACGGAATTCGTCACCACATTGTTTTTGCGGTCTCTCGTGAGTGTTCCCACGAACTCATTTTCGGGTAGGACTTCTTATCTTCTGCGTCCGCTTCTATCTCATGTTGTCAGCGCCTCATACAGCTGGATGCCACCGGCTATTCTCTCCCTAACCACGAAGGACGCATTCGCCTCGTCACCCCCTCAGATTATGTTCTTTGACCATCTAGAGAAGATATCATGCGTCACCTCCAATGACATCGTGGATAGCGACGTACCTTTTCTACCCTACGGCCATACCGTATCTCGAGAGATTCTGATTACTCCTGGCATACTTCGCTTCTCTAAGGGGTCTGCGTTGTTTATGTTTAACACCTTAAATCAAACTCGCAAACCCGAAGTGTTGCCCCGTGGATCAACTGTCACTTGCGCTGTTCACACTCAGCCCGTTGCAGTTGTCGCCCTTTCCACAGTGCCACCATTGTCAAGATCGCCGCCAGGCGATGCCTCTTCAACACCATTGTCGCCAACCAGAAGCCTGACCTGACACATGCCCAGAGTGAAGATCTCCACGCCCTATTGAACAAGCACCGTTCCTTGTTCGACGTCAATTCGCTCGTTCTCAGTATGACTACCGCCGTTAATCACCGCATACTGACTGACGGCTCCTGCATTGTTCACAGGCGGCCATATCACGTGTCTCTTACACAGTGAAATATCATCGAGGAAAAAGTATCAGCCGTGCTACGACGAAATATTGTCACGCTGCACGGCGCAACCGAAGGAAGATAAAGTAGAAGGGTGCGCGAGGAGCTGGCCGCGGCCTGATGGGCTTGGATGACCGTCCTGTCCCTTGTGCTACGCTAACCATCCATCATTCTTGTAAATAAATCGAACCCATCCGTTACAATTTGGTGGAGGTGCTGGGTACATCACACTGGACGACCGAGCTCTACTACCCCTTTGACGCAGCAAACGGTTGGCCGGGCTACCACCGGGAGACGTCGACATGAGCGATTCGGACGGAGGTGACGTTCGCGAAGAAATCGCGGCAGAGTTAAAGCATTCGCCCGAGGCAAGCCGGTTACTGGACACCTCATCGAGAAGCACGCAAATTTTCAGGCAAAGCGAATGAGTACGTCGACGACTGGTTGAGACACTACGAGAGGGTGAGCCGCCACAATTATTCTTTAGTTATTCTTTATTTATATGTTACCCACTTCCCTCTACAAAGCCTCGATGATTGAGGGTATCGAAAATAAATAAATAAATAAATAAATAAATAAATAAATAAATAAATAAATAAATGAAGCACGGCTGCGCAGCTCTCTAACGTTGTCTTTTCCTTGCGGGAACTGCCCTCATGTGGTTCGACAATAATGAGGGCTCGCTCACAACTTGGGGCAGATTCGTCGAAGAGATAAAGAAATTCTTTGGCGATTCGCTTTCGAAAAAGAAAAAGGCCGAGCAGACACTTTCACGGCGAGCGCAATTGCCGGGAGAGACGTGCACCACTTATATTGAAGAAATCCTGAAGCTTTCTGGAATTGGGAACGCAAACACGTCGGACGAGGGCAAGGTTGGGCACCTACTCAAAGGAATTGCCGAAGATGTCTGCAATTTTTTTATCTCTGAGGCAGACCTCACTACCCCGTCCGACTTAAGGCGTCACTGTCGTACGTTCGAGGCTCTGAAGACACGCCGCATTCTTCCGAAGTTTGGTCGGCTGGACAACGTGACCAACATAGCAAGTGTGGGCGTAAATGCCTCTAATGACCTGGCTGCTTTGGTACGGCAAGTTATTAGAGATGAACTGGCTCATTTTCAAGGCCCAGATTCCAACCGCATGTACCACCAAAGCTCCGTTGATGAGCGCTACTTGGAGGCAGCGGCGGCCTGGCCGCGACCTGCCTGCGGTGACCGCCCCGTTTCCCACAACGCCCATGCCCAGAGCACCATGATTCAGCCAGAAGCAACGAGTTTTGAACGTCGACATGACAAACAGCCACGACGCGGGTCGTCTCCCGTCTACAATGCGCCTTGGAGGTTTGTACCCAACATCAATGAAAATCGCAGCCCACCTGTGTGCTACAGCTGCGGGGCTCAGCGAGACATCGCGAAGTATTGCCGCCGTCGCTTACAGCGCGCTCCGCGAGATCGCATATATCCGCCTCGCATGCACGAAGCTTCATCCTGGGAACCATTTGTCCCTTTCCGCCAGCCACATCGAGACTACACGTATATGTCAAGGAATGACTCCCCCGTGTCCGTCCGCTGCCTGACTCCACCGCCGAGACGGACACGTCGATCGCCATCTCCACGTCGCCGCTGTTACGTCCGGTGGGAGTATGTTTCGTTGTGATAACCGTTCGTGGAAAGGCATTTCAAACCGAATTTATTGTACTAGCACGCGCCACGCATGGCATAATTCTTGGTATTGACTTTTTACGGGAGTGTGGCGCAACATTAGACTGCACTGAGCAGCGATTTCACTGAGCAGCGATACCAGACCACCCGCGTTAGACGACATTCCATCCGATCGTCAAGAAGTATTTTCCGTGTCCACTGATGTACTTTTGCCTGCGCAGACGGCAATGTTCATCCCTGTGACTTCGTCGCGAGTCCATACTGGTTCCTGCTGTGGATTAATTGAAGCTCAATAAGTCAACACTCTAAATAAGAATGTACTTGTCCCTCGCTCACTGATCGAAGTCATAGAAGGTTGTGCTAACGTTTTGACGGTGAATGTGTCCTCCGAGTCAGTTGTTTTGCCTGCCGGACTGAAGGTAGCACGCTTTGAAGAAGATAGTGTTTCGAGCATTCATGCAATTGCTATTTCTATGGACGCAAGCCCGCCACTCAGTGACCACTCTTCAAAATTTAGGACCATGAATAATAAATCGCTCCTCTCTTCCCACCAACAAGCGCTCCAAGAGCTCCTTGCCCGCTATGCGTCAGTGTTTGACTTTGCTCAAGAGCGTCTACAATCACCACCGCACTCCCGCGTCCACCACCGCATCAATACTGGAACAGCGTCGCCAATACGACAGAAACCGTACCGCGTCTCTCCTGCCGAGCGCAAAGATATCCCCGAGCAAGTTACAGACATGCTACAGAAAGGCGTCATCCACGAGTCAAAGAGTCCCTGGGCGGCTCCAGTCATATTGGTCAAGAAGAAAGACGATTCGTGGCGATTCTGCGTCGACTACAGACGCCTAAACGCAGTAACGAAGAAGGATATGTATCCTCTGCCACGTATAGGTGACGCCATTGACTGTTTACATGCTGCCTCGTACTTCTCTGTCGATCTGCGCTCAGGCTACTGGCAAAATACCGAGGCACCCGCCAGACAACGAGAAGACTGCCTTCGTAACGCCGGACGGACTCTTCGAGTTTAACGTAATGCCTTTCGGTCTGTGTAATGCTCCGAAGACGTTCCAGCGATTCATGGACACCATCCTGCGGGGACTTCGATGGGCAATCTGTATGTATTACCTGGACGCCGTTGGCATTTATGGCAAGACATTTCACGAGCACAACCAACGACTAGAAGTTGGGCTTGACTGCATACGGCGAGCTGGACTGGTACTAAACTCCAAAAAGTGCACTTTGGCGAACGTTAAACGCTTGTTTTGGGTTTCCTCGTCGACAAAGAAGGCATCCGCCCAGACCCCCAGAAGCTTGCGGCCGTTCGTGGCTTCAACCAGCCGAAGACGGTGAAAGACCTCGGCAGCTTCCTGGGACTACGTTCGTACTTTCGCCGTTTCAGTAAGGACTTTGCACGCCTAGCTCATCCGCTCACGTCACTCCTTCACAAGGACTCACCGTTTAGATGGACTACTGAATGTGAGTCTGCATTCTGTCAACTAAAATTTCTACTCACCTGAGCTCCAATTTTGCGCCACTTCGACCCAGAGGCCCCAACTGAGCTTCAAACCGATGCTAGTGGTCTGGGTGTTGGAGCTGTACTCGAACGCTAACAAGTCATCGCCTACGCAAGCCGTACTCTTACCAAGGCTCAGCGGAATGACACCGTAACAGAAATGGAATGCCTCGCGGTAGTCTTCGCCACCTACAAGTTCCGACCATACTTGTACGGCTGCCACTTCACGATAGTAACAGACCACCATTCTCTTTGCTGGTTGGTTGGACTACGCGATCCATCTAGCCGATCAGCTCGGTGGTCATTACGGCTTCAAGAATACGACTTTTCTCTCACTTACAAGAGTGGTCGCTGTCACACCGATGCTGACTGTTTATCTCGCTTTCCGTCAGCAAGCACGCGAGATACTTACGATGACTTAGATGAATACCTCCTTGCCATCTCCGCCGAGTTCCCTGATGCCACCGCCTTCAAGCGTGAGCAACAGCATGACACTTCTAGTCGAGCTATTCTTGACGCCGCTCGGTCACCTGCACGCGGATCACCTTTCATTATTTTTGAATATTTATTGTATAAGAAGAATTATTCTGCTGAAGGCACCCCACTTCTGCTCATGGTTCCCGATACGTTGAGGCCTATGATACTTCACGCCATGCACGATGACATCACGTCAGGCCACCTTTCCTTTGCTCGGACACTTCACCGACTGCGCCAGCGTTTCTATTGGCCCAAGCTCTGGAAGACGGTGAAGCAGTACGTTTCCAGTTGTGCCATTTGCCAACGCCATAAGCAGCCAACGACGCCTCCTGCGGGTGCCTTGCAGCCAGTTAAACCGCCGACCGGGCCATTTGAAAAAGTTGGCGTCGACTTGCTAGGCCCCTTCGCCAAGTCTACTTCCGGTCGTCGCTGGATTATTGTGTGTGTGGACTATTTGACCCGGTCCACTGAGACAGCGGCGCTCGCTTCGGCTACAGCAGCAGACGTTTCATCATTCCTGCTGTACTCCGTCATTCTCCGTCATAGTGCTCCACGCGTTGTGATTAGTGATCGTGGACGGCAGTTTACTGCGGACGTTGTTGAAGAACTACTACGTCTTTGTGAATCTGATTGCCGGCATTCGACTCCTTACCATCCGCAAACAAACGGACTCACTGAGCGCACGAATCGTACGCCGACCGACATGCTTGCCATGTATGTCTCCACCAATCAGAAAAAGTGAGATTCAATCTTACCGTTTGTTACGTACGCTTACAATACTGCCAAGCACGAAGTCACCGGCTATGCGCCTTTCTTTCTTCTCTATGCTCGCAACCCCCAAAGCTTTATCGACACCATCCTTCCCTGGTCCCCACATGACGACTACTCATTAGGCCAGACTTTATGTCATGCCGAAGAAGCGCGTCTACTGGCCCGCCTCAGGACTCTCTCCTCTAAAGATCGTGCCAAGACTCGTTATGACGCTCGGCATGTGCTCGTCACATATGCTCCTGGGGACTTTGTTTGGCTTTGCACACCTGTGCGGAAAAAGGGACTGTGCCCGAAGTTTCTGTCCCGATACACTGGCCCATACGTCATACTGAAACGACAGAGTAACGTGACCTACGTCATCGCAAGAGTGACTTCGCACAACCGGCGGTCACGTAACGCGCAAGTCGTGGACGTCGCCCGACTCAAGCTGTACCACTATCGGGCTATGTAACTCGCTCGGAGAACTTCGTCTGCTCCCGGAGAAATTGTCCCACTGCTGTGTAACTCGCTCGGCGAGCTTCGTCTGCTCCCGGAGAAATGGTCACGCTGCACGGCGCAGCCGTGAAAGTAGAAAGTAGAAGAGAAAGTAGAAGGGTGCGCGAGGAGCTGGCCGTGGACTGATGGGCTTGGATTATCGTCCTGTCCCTTGTGCTACGCTAACCATCCATAATTCCTGTAAATAAATCCATACCATCCGTTACAATAACATACCTCCTTCCTCGAGTCCTTGGTCCTCCTTAATTGTTCTAGTGCAGAACAAAGACGGTTCAGCTTGTTTTTGTGTCGCTTACCGTGCGTTCAACAAAATCACGCGCAAATCACGCCCCCTACCACAGATCGATGATGCACTAGATTCGCATCATGGCACCGAATATTTTATTGCGATAGCAATTACATGGACACTCCAAGCGAATTTCTGCCGTCGGCGTCGCTCTCGCCGTGAGGTTCCATAAAAAGTTCAAGGGTGAAAAAATCGTCGTCGTGCGCCGTATGTTGTATGTGCGATTACCGTGCGCTGAACAAAATCACGCGCAAATCACACCCCCTGCCACGGATCGATGATGCACTAGATTCGCAACACGGCACCGAATATTTTATTGCGATAGCAATTACATGGACACTCCAAGCGGATTTCTGCCGTCGAGGTTGTCGTAGCTCTCGCCGTGAGGCTCCATAAAACGTCCAAGGGTGATAAAATCGTCGCCGTGCGCCGTATGTTGTATGTGCGATTACCGTGCGCTGAACAAAATCACGCGCAAATCACACCCCCTGCCACGGATCGATGATGCACTAGATTCGCAACACGGCACCGAATATTTTATTGCGATAGCAATTACATGGACACTCCAAGCGGATTTCTGACGTCGAGGTCGTAGCTCTCGCCGTGAGGCTCCATAAAAAGTCCAAGGGTGATAAAATCGCCGCCGTGCGCCGTATGTTGTATGTGCGATTACCGTGCGCTGAACAAAATCACGCAAAAATCACACCCCCTGCCACGGATCGACGATGCACTAGATTCGCAACACGGCACCGAATATTTTATTGCGATATCAATTACATGGACCGTCCAAGCGGATTTCTGCCGTCGGCGTCGTCGTAGCTCTCGCCGTGAGGTTCCATAAAACGTCCAAGGGTGATATAATCGTCACCGTGCGCCGTATGTTGTATGAGCGATTACCGTGTGCTGAACAAAATCACGCAAAAATCACACCCCCTGCCACGGATCGATGATGCACTAGATTCGCAACACGGCACCGAATATTTTATTGCGATAGCAATTACATGGACACTCCAAGCGGATTTCTGCCGTCGGCGTCTCTCTCGCCGTGAGGTTCCATAAAAAGTTCAAGGGTGAAAAAATCGTCGTCGTGCGCCGTATGTTGTATGTGCGATTACCGTGCGCTGAACAAAATCACGCGCAAATCACACCCCCTGCCACGGATCGATGATGCACTAGATTCGCAACACGGCACCGAATATTTTATTGCGATAGCAATTACATGGACACTCCAAGCGGATTTCTGCCGTCGAGGTTGTCGTAGCTCTCGCCGTGAGGCTCCATAAAAAGTCCAAGGATGATATAATCGTCACCGTGCGCCGTATGTTGTATGAGCGATTACCGTGCGCTGAACAAAATCACGCGCAAATCACACCCCCTGCCACGGATCGATGATGCACTAGATTCGCAACACGGCACCGAATATTTTATTGCGATATCAATTACATGGACAGTCCAAGCGGATTTCTGCCGTCGGCGTCGTCGTAGCTCTCGCCGTGAGGCTCCATAAAACGTCCAAGGGTGATATAATCGTCACCGTGCGCCGTATGTTGTATGAGCGATTACCGTGTGCTGAACAAAATCACGCCAAAATCACACCCCCTGCCACGGATCGATGATGCACTAGATTCGCAACACGGCACCGAATATTTTATTGCGATAGCAATTACATGGACACTCCAAGCGGATTTCTGACGTCGAGGTCGTAGCTCTCGCCGTGAGGCTTCATAAAAAGTCCAAGGGTGATAAAATCGCCGCCGTGCGCCGTATGTTGTATGTGCGATTACCGTGCGCTGAACAAAATCACGCGCAAATCACACCCCCTGCCACGGATCGATGATGCACTAGATTCGCAACACGGCACCGAATATTTTATTGCGATAGCAATTACATGGACACTCCAAGCGGATTTCTGACGTCGAGGTCGTAGCTCTCGCCGTGAGGCTCCGTAAAAGTCCGAGGGTGATATAATCGTCACATTGCGCCGTATGTTGTATGAGCGATTACCGTGTGCTGAACAATATCACGCAAAAATCACACCCCCTGCCACGGATCGATGATGCACTAGATTCGCAACACGGCACCGAATATTTTATTGCGATAGCAATTACATGGACACTCCAAGCGGATTTCTGACGTCGAGGTCGTAGCTCTCGCCGTGAGGCTCCATAAAAAGTCCAAGGGTGATAAAATCGCCGCCGTGCGCCGTATGTTGTATGTGCGATTACCGTGCGCTGAACAAAATCACGCGCAAATCACACCCCCTGCCACGGATCGATGATGCAGTAGATTCGCCACACGGCACCAAATATTTTATTGCGATATCAATTACATGGACAGTCCAAGCGGATTTCTGCCGTCGGCGTCGTCGTAGCTCTCGCCGTGAGGTTCCATAAAACGTCCAAGAGTGATAAAGTCGTCGTCGTGCGCCGTATGTTGTATGTGCGATTATCGTGCGCTGAACAAAATCATGCGCAAATCACACCCCCTGCCATGGATCGATGATGCACTAGATTTGCAACACGGCACCGAATATTTTATTGCGATAACAATTACATGGACAGTCCAAGCGGATTTCTGCCGTCGGCGTCGTCGTCGCTCTCGCCGTGAGGTTCCATAAAAAGTCCAAGGGTGATAAAATCGTCACCGTGCGCAGTATGTTGTATGTGCGATTACCGTACGCTGAACAAAATCACGCGCAAATCACACCCCCTGCCACGGATCGATGATGCACTAGATTCGCAACACGGCACCGAATATTTTATTGCGATAGCAATTACATGGACACTCCAAGCGGATTTCTGCCGTCGAGGTTGTCGTAGCTCTCGCCGTGAGGCTCCATAAAAAGTCCAAGGGTGATATAATCGTCACCGTGCGCCGTATGTTGTATGTGCGATTACCATGCGCTGAACAAAATCACGCGCAAATCACACCCCCTGCCAAGGATCGATGATGCACTAGATTCGCAACACGGCACCGAATATTTTATTGCGATAGCAATTACATGGACACTCCAAGCGGATTTCTGCCGTCAGCGTCGGCGTCGCTCTCGCCGTGAGGTTCCATAAAAAGTTCAAGGGTGAAAAAATCGTCACCGTGCGCCGTATGTTGTATGTGCGATTACCGTGCGCTGAACAAGACCACGCGCAAATCACACCCCCTGCCACGGATCGATGATGCACTAGATTCGCAACACGGCACCGAATATTTTATTGCGATAGCAATTACATGGACACTCCAAGCGGATTTCTGCCGTCGAGCGTCGTCGCTCTCGCCGTGAGGTTCCATAAAAAGTTCAAGGGTGAAAAAATCGCCGCCGTGCGCCGTATGTGTTATGTGCGATTACCGTGCGCTGAACAAAATCACGCGCAAATCACACCCCCTGCCATGGATCGATGATGCACTAGATTCGCAACACGGCACCGAATATTTTATTGCGATAGCAATTACATGGACACTCCAAGCGGATTTCTGCCGTCGAGTCGTCGTAGCTCTCGCCGTGAGGCTTCCATAAAAAGTCCAAGGGTGATAAAATCGTCCGCCGTGCGCCGTATGTTGTATGTGCGATTACCGTGCGCTGAACAAAATCACGCGCAAATCACACCCCCTGCCACGGATCGATGATGCACTAGATTCGCAACACGGCACCGAATATTTTATTGCGATAGCAATTACATGGACACTCCAAGCGGATTTCTGCCGTCGGCGTCGTAGCTCTCGCCGTGAGGTTCCATAAAAAGTCCAAGGGTGATAAAATCGTCACCGTGCGCCGTATGTTGTATGTGCGATTACCGTGCGCTGAACAAAATCACGCGCAAATCACACCCCCTGCCACGGATCGATGATGCACTAGATTCGCAACACGGCACCGAATATTTTATTGCGATAGCAATTACATGGACACTCCAAGCGGATTTCTGCCGTCGGCGGTCGTAGCTCTCGCCGTGAGGCTCCATAAAAAGTCCAAGGGTGATAAAATCGTCACCGTGCGCCGTATGTTGTATGTGCGATTACCGTGCGCTGAACAAAATCACGCGCAAATCACACCCCCTGCCATGGATCGATGATGCACTAGATTCGCAACACGGCACCGAATATTTTATTGCGATAGCAATTACATGGACACTCCAAGCGGATTCTGCTGTCGGCGTCGTCGTAGCTCTCGCCGTGAGGTTCCATAAAACGTCCAAGGGTGATAAAATTGCCGCCGTGCGCCGTATGTGTTATGTGCGATTACCGTGCGCTGAACAAAATCACGCAAAAATCACACCCCCTGCCACGGATCGATGATGCACTAGATTCGCAACACGGCACCGAATATTTTATTGCGATAGCAATTACATGGACACTCCAAGCGGATTTCTGACGTCGAGGTCGTAGCTCTCGCCGTGAGGCTCCATAAAAAGTCCAAGGGTGATAAAATCGTCCGCCGTGCGCCGTATGTTGTATGTGCGATTACCGTGCGCTGAACAAAATCACGCGCAAATCACACCCCCTGCCATGGATCGATGATGCAGTAGATTCGCCACACGGCACCAAATATTTTATTGCGATATCAATTACATGGACAGTCCAAGCGGATTTCTGCCGTCGGCGTCGTCGTAGCTCTCGCCCTGAGGTTCCATAAAACGTCCAAGGGTGATATAATCGTCACCGTGCGCCGTATGTTGTATGTGCGATTACCGTGCGCTGAACAAAATCACGCGCAAATCACACCCCCTGCCACGGATCGATGATGCACTAGATTCGCAACACGGCACCGAATATTTTATTGCGATAGCAATTACATGGACAGTCCAAGCGGATTTCTGCCGTCGGCGTCGTCGTAGCTCTCGCCGTGAGGTTCCATAAAAAGTCCAAGGGTGATAAAATCGTCACCGTGCGCCGTATGTTGTATGTGCGATTACCGTGCGCTGAACAAAATCACGCGCAAATCACACCCCCTGCCATGGATCGATGATGCACTAGATTCGCAACACGGCACCGAATATTTTATTGCGATAGCAATTACATGGACACTCCAAGCGGATTTCTGCCGTCGGCGTCGTCGTCGCTCTCGCCGTGAGGTTCCATAAAAAGTCCAAGGGTGATAAAATCGTCACCGTGCGCCGTATGTTGTATGTGCGATTACCGTGCGCTGAACAAAATCACGCGCAAATCACACCCCCTGCCACGGATCGATGATGCACTAGATTCGCAACACGGCACCGAATATTTTATTGCGATAGCAATTACATGGACACTCCAAGCGGATTTCTGCCGTCGGCGTGTCGTCGCTCTCGCCGTGAGGTTCCATAAAAAGTCCAAGGGTGATAAAATCGTCACCGTGCGCCGTATGTTGTATGTGCGATTACCGTGCGCTGAACAAAATCACGCGCAAATCACACCCCCTGCCACGGATCGATGATGCACTAGATTCGCAACACGGCACCGAATATTTTATTGCGATAGCAATTACATGGACACTCCAAGCGGATTTCTGCCGTCGGCGTCGTCGTCGCTCTCGCCGTGAGGTTCCATAAAAAGTCCAAGGGTGATAAAATCGTCACCGTGCGCCGTATGTTGTATGTGCGATTACCGTGCGCTGAACAAAATCACGCGCAAATCACACCCCCTGCCACGGATCGATGATGCACTAGATTCGCAACACGGCACCGAATATTTTATTGCGATAGCAATTACATGGACACTCCAAGCGGATTTCTGCCGTCGAGGTTGTCGTAGCTCTCGCCGTGAGGCTCCATAAAAAGTCCAAGGGTGATAAAATCGTCAGCCGTGCGCCGTATGTTGTATGTGCGATTACCGTGCGCTGAACAAAATCACGCGCAAATCACACCCCCTGCCACGGATCGATGATGCACTAGATTCGCAACACGGCACCGAATATTTTATTGCGATAGCAATTACATGGACACTCCAAGCGGATTTCTGCCGTCGGCGTCGTCGTCGCTCTCGCCGTGAGGTTCCATAAAAAGTCCAAGGGTGATAAAATCGTCACCGTGCGCCGTATGTTGTATGTGCGATTACCGTGCGCTGAACAAAATCACGCGCAAATCACACCCCCTGCCATGGATCGATGATGCATTAGATTCGCAACATGGCACCGAATATTTTATTGCGATAGCAATCACATGGACAGTGCAAGCGGATTTCTGCCGTCGGCGTCGTCATCGCTGTCACCGTGAGGTTCCATAAAACGTCCAAGGGTGATAAAATCGTCGCCGTGCGCCGTATGTTGTATCTGCGATTACCGTGCGCTGAACAAAATCACGCGCAAATCACACCCCCTGCCATGGATCGATGATGCACTAGATTCGCAATACGGCACCGAATATTTTATTGCGATAGCAATTACATGGACACTCCAAGCGGATTTCTGCCGTCAGCGTCGGCGGCGCTCTCGCCTTGAGGTTCCATAAAAAGTTCAAGGGTGATAAAATCGTCACCGTGCGCCGTATGTTGTATGTGCGATTACCGTGCGCTGAACAAAATCACGCGCAAATCACACCCCCTGCCACGGATCGATGATGCACTAGATTCGCAACACGGCACCGAATATTTTATTGCGATAGCAATTACATGGACACTCCAAGCGGATTTCTGCCGTCGGCGTCGTCGTAGCTCTCGCCGTGAGGTTCCATAAAACGTCCAAGGGTGATAAAATCGTCACCGTGCGCCGTATGTTGTATGTGCGATTACCGTGCGCTGAACAAAATCACGCGCAAATCACACCCCCTGCCACTGGATCGATGATGCACTAGATACGCAACACGGCACCGAATATATTATTGCGATAACAATTACATGGACAGTCCAAGCGGATTTCTGCCGTCGGCGTCGTCGTCGCTCTCGCCGTGAGGTTCCATAAAAAGTCAAGGGTGATAAAATCGTCACAGTGTGCCGTATGTTGTATGTGCGATTACCGTGCGCTGAACAAAATCACGCGCAAATCACACCCCCTGCCACGGATCGATGATGCACTAGATTCGCAACACGGCACCGAATATTTTATTGCGATAGCAATTACATGGACACTGCAAGCGGATTTCTGCCGTCGGCGTCGCTCTCGCCGTGAGGTTCCATAAAAAGTCCAAGGGTGATAAAATCGTCACCGTGCGCCGTATGTTGTATGTGCGATTACCGTGCGCTGAACAAAATCACGCGCAAATCACACCCCCTGCCACGGATCGATGATGCACTAGATTCGCAACACGGCACCGAATATTTTATTGCGATAACAATTACATGGACAGTCCAAGCGGATTTCTGCCGTCGGCGTCGTCGTCGCTCTCGCCGTGAGGTTCCATAAAAAGTCCAAGGGTGATAAAATCGTCACCGTGCGCCGTATGTTGTATGTGCGATTACCGTGCGCTGAACAAAATCACGCGCAAATCACACCCCCTGCCACGGATCGATGATGCACTAGATTCGCAACACGGCACCGAATATTTTATTGCGATAAGCAATTACATGGACAGTCCAAGCGGATTTCTGCCGTCGGCGTCGTCGTCGCTCTCGCCGTGAGGTTCCATAAAAAGTCCAAGGGTGATAAAATCGTCACCGTGCGCCGTATGTTGTATGTGCGATTACCGTGCGCTGAACAAAATCACGCGCAAATCACACCCCCTGCCACGGATCGATGATGCACTAGATTCGCAACACGGCACCGAATATTTTATTGCGATAGCAATTACATGGACACTCCAAGCGGATTTCTGACGTCGCGGTCGTAGCTCTCGCCGTGAGGTTCCATAAAAAGTCCAAGGGTGATAAAATCGTCACCGTGCGCCGTATGTTGTATGTGCGATTACCGTGCGCTGAACAAAATCACGCGCAAATCACACCCCCTGCAATGGATCGATGATGCATTAGATTCGCAACACGGCACCGAATATTTTATTGCGATAGCAATTACATGGACACTCCAAGCGGATTTCTGACGTCGAGGTCGTAGCTCTCGCCGTGAGGCTCCATAAAAAGTCCAAGGGTGATAAAATCGTCACCGTGCGCCGTATGTTGTATGTGCGATTACCGTGCGCTGAACAAAATCACGCGCAAATCACACCCCCTGCCACGGATCGATGATGCACTAGATTCGCAACACGGCACCGAATATTTTATTGCGATAGCAATTACATGGACACTCCAAGCGGATTTCTGCCGCCGGCGTCGCTCTCGCCGTGAGGTTCCATAAAAAGTTCAAGGGTGAAAAAATCGTCACCGTGCGCCGTATGTTGTATGTGCGATTACCGTGCGCTGAACAAGACCACGCGCAAATCACACCCCCTGCCACGGATCGATGATGCACTAGATTCGCAACACGGCATCGAATATTTTATAGCGATAGCAATTAAATGGACACTCCAAGCGTATTTCTGCCGTCGGCGTCGTCGTAGCTCTCGCCGTGAGGTTGCATAAAACGTCCAATGGTGATAAAATCGTCGTCGTGCGCCGTATGTTGTATGTGCGATTACCGTGCGCTGAACAAAATCACGCGCAAATCACACCCCCTGCCATGGATCGATGATGCACTAGATTCGCAACACGGCACCGAATATTTTATTGCGATAACAATTACATGGACAGTCTAAGCGGATTTCTGTCGCCGGCGTCGCTCTCGCCGTGAGGTTCCATAAAAAGTTCAAGGGTGATAAAATCGTCACCGTGCGCCGTATGTTGTATGTGCGATTACCGTGCGCTGAACAAAATCACGCGCAAATCACACCCCCTGCCACGGATCGATGATGCACTAGATTCGCAACACGGCACCGAATATTTTATTGCGATAGCAATTACATGGACACTCCAAGCGTATTTCTGCCGTCGGCGTCGTCGTAGCTCTCGCCGTCAGGTTGCATAAAACGTCCAAGGGTGATAAAATCGTCGTCGTGCGCCGTATGTTGTATGTGCGATTACCGTGCGCTGAACAAAATCACGCGCAAATCACACCCCCTGCCATGGATCGATGATGCACTAGATTCGCAACACGGCACCGAATATTTTATTGCGATAACAATTACATGGACAGTCCAAGCGGATTTCTGCTGTCGGCGTCGTCGTCGCTCTCGCCGTGAGGTTCCATAAAAAGTCCAAGGGTGATAAAATCGTCACCGTGCGCCGTATGTTGTATGTGCGATTACCGTGCGCTGAACAAAATCACGCGCAAATCACACCCCCTGCCACGGATCGATGATGCACTAGATTCGCAACACGGCACCGAATATTTTATTGCGATAGCAATTACATGGACACTCCAAGCGGATTTCTGCCGTCGGCGTCGTCGTCGCTCTCGCCGTGAGGTTCCATAAAAAGTCCAAGGGTGATAAAATCGTCACCGTGCGCCGTATGTTGTATGTGCGATTACCGTGCGCTGAACAAAATCACGCGCAAATCACACCCCCTGCCACGGATCGATGATGCACTAGATTCGCAACACGGCACCGAATATTTTATTGCGATAGCAATTACATGGACACTCCAAGCGGATTTCTGCCGTCGCGTCGTCGTCGCTCTCGCCGTGAGGTTCCATAAAAAGTCAAGGGTGATAAAATCGTCACCGTGCGCCGTATGTTGTATGTGCGATTACCGTGCGCTGAACAAATCACGCGCAAATCACACCCCCTGCCACGGATCGATGATGCACTAGATTCGCAACACGGCACCGAATATTTTATTGCGATAGCAATTACATGGACACTCCAAGCGGATTTCTGCCGTCGGCGTCGTCGTCGCTCTCGCCGTGAGGTTCCATAAAAAGTCCAAGGGTGATAAAATCGTCACCGTGCGCCGTATGTTGTATGTGCGATTACCGTGCGCTGAACAAAATCACGCGCAAATCACACCCCCTGCCACTGGATCGATGATGCACTAGATTCGCAACACGGCACCGAATATTTTATTGCGATAAGCAATTACATGGACAGTCCAAGCGGATTTCTGCCGTCGGCGTCGTCGTCGCTCTCGCCGTGAGGTTCCATAAAAAGTCCAAGGGTGATAAAATCGTCACCGTGCGCCGTATGTTGTATGTGCGATTACCGTGCGCTGAACAAAATCACGCGCAAATCACACCCCCTGCCATGGATCGATGATGCACTAGATTCGCAACATGGCACCGAATATTTTATTGCGATAGCAATCACATGGACACTGCAAGCGGATTTCTGCCGTCGGCGTCGTCGTCGCTCTCGCCGTGAGGTTCCATAAAAAGTCCAAGGGTGATAAAATCGTCACCGTGCGCCGTATGTTGTATGTGCGATTACCGTGCGCTGAACAAAATCACGCGCAAATCACACCCCCTGCCACGGATCGATGATGCACTAGATTCGCAACACGGCACCGAATATTTTATTGCGATAGCAATTACATGGACACTCCAAGCGGATTTCTGCCGTCAGCGTCGTCGTCGCTCTCGCCGTGAGGTTCCATAAAAAGTCCAAGGGTGATAAAATCGTCACCGTGCGCCGTATGTTGTATGTGCGATTACCGTGCGCTGAACAAAATCACGCGCAAATCACACCCCCTGCCATGGATCGATGATGCACTAGATTCGCAACACGGCACCGAATATTTTATTGCGATAGCAATTACATGGACACTCCAAGCGGATTTCTGCCGTCGGCGTCGTCGTCGCTCTCGCCGTGAGGTTCCATAAAAAGTCCAAGGGTGATAAAATCGTCACCGTGCGCCGTATGTTGTATGTGCGATTACCGTGCGCTGAACAAAATCACGCGCAAATCACACCCCCTGCCACGGATCGATGATGCACTAGATTCGCAACACGGCACCGAATATTTTATTGCGATAGCAATTACATGGACACTCCAAGCGGATTTCTGCCGTCGGCGTTGTCGTAGCTCTCGCCGTGAGGCTCCATAAAAAGTCCAAGGGTGATAAAATCGTCACCGTGCGCCGTATGTTGTATGTGCGATTACCGTGCGCTGAACAAAATCACGCGCAAATCACACCCCCTGCCACTGATTGATGATGCACCAGATTCGCAACACGGCACCGAATATTTTATTGCGATAGCAATTACATGGACAGTCCAAGCGGATTTCTGCCGTTGGCGTCGTCGTCGCACTCGCCGTGAGGTTCCATAAAAAGTCCAAGGGTGATAAAATCGTCACCGCGCGCCGTATGTTGTATGTGCGATTACCGTGCGCTCAACAAAATCACGCGCAAATCACACCCCCTGCCATGGATCGAAGATGCACTAGATTCGCTACATGGCGCCGAATATTTTATGGCGATAGCAATTACAGGGACGCGCGCTTTCACGGAAAGTGAGCACACGACGGAACGCAAACGCGACGTCTTCCGTCGTGCGAAAGGCCGTGGGGGGGGATGGGAGGGAGGAAGGCAACGTTTAGCTGTGGCACCAAATGCGTAACTTGCGACCGGGCGCAAGGGGCACTGGCGACTCAATCACCCACGCGAAATGAGGAAAGCGGGAAGGTAGCGCGAGAGGGAGGAGGTGTGGCTTCTTCTCTGCCAGAAACTGCGTATTTGTACGTTGAGCGCCTGCGGGCAGTCGCGCGCACCGTATCTTGAAAGCGATCGCCACACGGCTTTTACCTTTGTATGCGCTGTGCTTTCGCCGCATAGTTTCCGTTGAAGCGATAGACCACAGGAACCTTCGTCTGCCACCTTCAAACGCGTGATCGATAATATATTGCGCGGTTTAAAATGGAAGACCTGTCTGTGACATTGTAGTGTTTGCAACCACGTTCTCACAACATTTGCAACGTCTTGGTGAAGTCCTTGCCTGTCTTGAAAACGCTGGCCTACAGCTCAACACAAAAAATGCAGTTTCGCCAGCAAGACCATCAAGGTTCTGGGGCGCTTAGTCAGCAGAGAAGGTATTCGAGTGGACCCTGAGAAGCCTGCCGCCGTCCTCGAATTTCGTCGTCCGCTGCGTCAAAAAGGCCTGCACAGTTTTCTTGGACTTGCTTCTTACTTCCGGTGCTTGATACGCAACTTCGCTGCGTTTGCGTACCCGCTCCATCAACTCGTCGCAGGTAACGCGCATTTGGTTGGGTCCGACGAATGTGAACGTGCTTTCCTGGCTTTGAAACATGCGCTTACGTTGGACCCGGTGCTGTGCCACTTTGACCAAAGTGAAGCTTACTGTCATTCACACTGGCGCTAGCAGTCATGGACTCGGTGCCGTTCTACTGCAACGCGACAACTCTTTCCGCGAATGAGTAATTGCTTACGCCAGTCGTACACAAACCACTGAAGAGAATAATTACACCATAACCGAGCAGGAGTTCCTGGCTGTTGTTTGCGCAGTGCAAAAAATTCGCTGCATCTCCACGGCCACCATATAAATCGTTACCGACCATAATCCACTGTGCTGGCTTTCATCGCTAAATAACTTAACGGGTCGCCTTGGTTGCTGGGTGCTTCGCTTACAGGAGTGCGATTTCGATGTCTGTTTATTTTTTTGTTTATTTGATACCCACAGCGCCATAAGGCATTACAGTGGGGGGAATACTACATGATTACAAGACAGAACACAAGCTCAATTTGCAGTAAGTACAGTACAGCCTAACCAGCTAGTAGGAAGTATACTCAATACACAATGTAACGAAGATTGACAAAAATGTACGAAAAATTCCAGCGGGTAACATACAGTAAGACGAAAACAAATACAATATGTATACCGCACAAAAAACACCCGTCATCAACTGAACAACTCACTTGACTCTAACAAAGGAAAAAATGAATCACTACCAACAGCGACAACGATCGCTGAAGGCAATCGATTCCACTGGGAAACCGTTTTAGGGAAAAAAGAATTACTGAATGCTGCTGTCTTACATCGGTACTCCCGCACTTTGTACATGTGATCGACTCGTCCAGACACGTAATGAGGTGGAAAAATGTAACTGTCACGAGGAATACAAGTTCGAGATAAGTATACATCATGGAAAAGCTTCAAACGCTGCTTAGCCCGGCGTGTGACCAACTGTTCCCATCCTAAAGTTTGCTTGCAGCGCGTCATGCTGAGGTTGTGGCTCTTAACAATGTTTCCCAGGACATAACGCGCGCCCATGTTTTGCACTTTTTCCAATTTATCTTTATCGAGGGCAGTGGGCGGGTCCCATACGCTACTCGCGTAATCAAGTATCGACCGCACGCATGATTTATACAGTAATTCCCGCGTGGACTGGGGAAACTCACGCGTGTTTCGCCGCAGGAACCACAGGGATCTACAAGCCTTAGCTATCGCATAATCAACATGACGGTGCCAACACAGAGTTGGCGTGAAAAATACGCCCAAATACCTGTACTCAGAAACTATTTTTAAAACCTTCTTGTTTACAGTATACGAAGGCGAAGCTTCATCCTTCTTTCTAGAAAACGTCATACACATTGTCTTCTCCAAATTAAGTTGCATTTGCCATTTTTTACACCATGTATTTATCTTGTCCAAGTCGTCTTGAATTGCGCCGCGATCACTTTCGCAGTTTATTGCTCTATAAACGATGCAGTCATCTGCAAACATTCTCATCGACGATTGTACGCCCAGGGTGATGTCATTAATATACATTCAAAACAATAATGGGCCCAGTACTGACCCCTGAGGGACCCCGGACGTCACATTGGTAGTGGATGACTGTTCATCGTTCACGACGACGTACTGCTGCCTGGAATTTAAGTATTCTGCGATCCAGTTAATAACTTTCGGGTTAATTTTGTATTGGGTCATTTTCTGCAATAATAAATTATGGGGGACCAAATCGAACGCTTTTCTGAAATCCAAAAAAATGCAGTCAATACTGGTTCGGTTGTCCAGCGCGCATGCTACCTCATGAGTAAATTCAATTAACTGGGTCACACAGGAATGGTCCTTGCGAAAGCCATGTTGGCGTTCATTTAACAAGGAATTGGCTTCTAAGTGCTTCATTATTGATGAGTGTAAGACATGCTCGAAAATTTTGCAGCAAACGGCTGTTAACGATATAGGACGATAATTTGAAGCAATTTCTCGTGGTCCCGATTTGTGAATAGGTACAACAGCAGCCAATTTCTAATCACTAGGTAAGGCACAATCGCGTAAAGATTTTTCGAAGATTATTACTAAGTACCGAGACACTATGTGCGCACAGGATTTCAAGAGAGCGTTAGGCAGTCCATCAGGTCCAGAAGCTTTTGATACATCTAGGCGCTTTAGCAGGGTTTCAACTCCTTGGCTATAAAATACAATATCGTCCATCTGAGTCTCGCCCGGAGAAGGTACAGATAAGCGGTACGCGTTTGTTTGCGTACCTGGGACGGAAAAAAACAGAGGTAAAATATGAATTAAAGCTCTCAGCTTTTTCAGCAGCACTTTCAATGACGACACCATTCTGTTCCAGAGCAGGGATTGATACAGAGTCCTTTTTCTTTCCTTTCACATATTTCCATAGTTCCTTTTTATTTTGCTGAAGTCGTGATTGAAATGACTGAAAATATGCAGTTTTCGCAGCTGTCGTAGCACCTTTTAATTGAGACGCAATTTCCTTAAGCTTACGAAAATTTTGAATAGACGGATTGCGCAAATGGTGGTGATAGGCCCTTTTCCGTTTCTGTGCTAAAGCATGTGACTGTTTTGTAAACCATGGCTTGCTTCTTTGACGCCTTTTAGATAGCAGCGAGGACGGCACGTGACGGTCACGTAGTTCCAAAAACTTATCTTTGAAATTTGACCAAAGCTGCTGTACTGAAAGTGATTCTGCAAGTGTCTCGAAGACAACAAAGTAATTGTCAAGCTCGGCCCCAATTTCATCGGTATTTGCCTTCGCATAATTAAATATACGCCGGCTGTTAGTAGCAGTAGTATTTTGATAGCTCATGTTCATTTTACATACAACAGCTTCGTGGTCACTAATTCCTGGTATGACTACCGTGGACAGAACTTTATCTGGTGCATTTGTGAAAAATAAATCAAGAACATGATTTTCTCTTGTGGGCTCCAGAACAGTCTGCGTAAGTGAAAATAAGCTAACAATACTGGCCATAGCAGTATATAGCCTGCCAGTAATTCCTAAATAGGCAGGCTGGCTGTGCCAATCAAGATCTGGAAGGTTAAAATCTCCAGCTACAACAATGTAGTCAGTTTTAATTACTTCTAATTGGCTCGTAAGCTCCGATAATGTTTCTACAGAGGCCTGCGGTGGGCGGTAAAAGGAGCACACAGATAACGTTTTACCATTCCGAAGTCTTATTTGACACCATACTGCTTCGCATGTGCTTTCCCGCACTGTAGTTTGACATGACGCAACGCTTTCGTCAACCAGAACAAATACGCCCCCACCACGGTTATTCCGATCTTTTCTGAAGCATACAAAGTTGGCTGGGAACACTTCACTGTCAGCTACGCTCTCATCAAGCCACGACTCTGTTCCTATTACGACTAACGGTTTAACAGTTTCTAAGAGGCTACTTAGTTCATCAACCTTATTCTTAATACTGCGGCAATTGACTACAAGAAAAGATATTTTGCCGGACGGATCGCTGCATGGTCATTTGCTTCGTACGACTTCTTCAGTACTCTCATCATAAACATATTTGGTTTTGTTCAAGTAGAGGGTGTCGTTTTTTATTATAGCCTGTGTGTCATTAGTTTTGTGTTCCTGTGCGAATTTCCAAAGCCGTCGCCTTATCGTTCGCCTTTGAGGCGAGAAATCTTCTGAGAGGCTGATATCAGTTCCATTTAGATTCTTTGCACTCATCAAAAGGTCTTGTTTTTCTTTGTAAGATGCAAAGTTTGCGATCACAGGCCGATTTTTTCCCGGGATGAATTTGCCGATTCTATGCGCTCTTTCGATGAACTGCGGTGTGATTTTGAGCATTCTTGTGCATATGTTTTTGACGTGTTTTTCCGACTCTGACCACGGTTCCTTGCTATCGCTGTCTGCTATGCCGTAGAAAATAAGATTACATCGCCTACTGCGATTATCCAGGTCGTCTACTTTTGACATCAGAGATTGCATACTGCGTTCTTGATGGTCGCAGAGCTTTTTACATTCATCTACTGCGGCTTCTACTTTCGGAAATCCAGCAACTGCTGCTTCCAAGGACGACATGCGCTTCGTCAAGTCTTCTAGAGCAGCTTTTTGTGCTGTTTGGATTCTTTCAATGCTATTAAGCTGTTCCTTAATATCACTTTATCCGTCCAAAATTTTCTGCAGTGTTGCCGCATTAGGCCCCGGGTTCATTTCAATATCTCCGCACAACAAGAGCAAAAGGAAATAAAAACTCCATCGCTTCCACAACAGGAACCGCCGTTTTGTGCGACAATGTACAATAGAGTGCGACCTTACACAGTCATACAACACTTGGGGTGGAACCGGCAAAAGGAAAAGAACAAGCTTCTCGTGGTGTGGTAAGTGACTAACCTGCATGAACAGAAAAAATTGCGTGACCGGCTGATCCATCGATGTGCCGGTTCCACGCCCAGTTTGCCGTCTGTCGCTTGCGCCCTTATGTATGGTGTAGTCGCAACAGGCCGCCTCCGGATCATCCCATTGTTTGCAGACTGGTATTGGGCACTGACCAAAAGCAGCGGCTGCGCAGGTCTTCATCCATCCTCGGTCGTTGGTAGATTCAACGCTGAAACTTGAAGAATCCTGGTTTCCTTGACTGTAGATAAGTGGGTGCTCCGACGTTGCAACGCAGATAGCCTGCATGAACAGAAAAAATTGCGTGACCGGCTGATCCATCGATGTGCCGGTTCCACGCCCAGTTTGCCGTCTGTCGCTTGCTCCCTTATGTATGGTGTAGTCGCAACAGGCCGCCTCCGGATCATCCCATTGTTTGCAGACTGGTATTGGGCACTGACCAAAAGCAGCGGCTGCGCAGGTCTTCATTCATCCTCGGTCGTTGGTAGATTCAACGCTGAAACTTGAAGAATCCTGGTTTCCTTGACTGTAGATAAGTGGGTGCTCCGACGTTGCAACACAGATAGCCTGCATGAACAGAAAAAATTGCGTGACCGGCTGATCCATCGATGTGCCGGTTCCACGCCAGGTCTGGCAACAAGCATCAGGATTGCGATGCTCTATCTCGCTACCCACTGCTGAACCTCGATGACTCACTATCGCCTACTCGTATACTAGCGTAAATCCCGAGTCATCTTTATCGGTTTTATCCACCGCAATGCTCCATTGGCCAAGACCCGACTGTATCGAGCGTAATGCACACGGTGGTCACTAAAAGAAGAAGCCTTTATTGATGACACGGGAACGCATATATAGCCGAGCTTGCGCACAGCGTTGCTCTCTTTGTTCGCACAGTGTTGCTGTCTTGGCTGGCCGTTGCATCCTCCTTTCTTTGAAGAATGAAAACACTCAACACACTGAAAACACAGATAGCACAGAAAGCACGGAAAGCACTCAACATCGATGCGTACCCTCTGTGGTTGCTCAGTGGCTACGGTGTTGGGCTGCTGAGCACGAGGTCGCGGGATCGAATCCCGGCCATGGCGGCCGCATTTCGATGGGGGCGAAATGCAAAAACACCCGTGTACTTAGATTTAGGTGCACGTTAAAGAACCCCAGGTGGTTCAAATTTCCTGAGTCCCCCACTACGGCGTGCCTCATAATCAGATCGTGGTTTTGGCACTTAAAACCCCATAATTAAGTCAACATCGATGCGTAGCAGTCGACACTCCTAGGTTGTTTCAGTCAGCTGGAACCCGTGCGTGTAGGCCAGGCGGTCTGGGGGTCTTCGCGGTCTGGTAGATCGTCGCAGTGAATCTGCAATGTTGGGCACGCCTGCTGGTGGTCGGTCCTGTGTGGCCTGTGGAGGTTCTTGCCGCTGCTGTGTGACTGCGCTCGGAGATGAATCGGGGGCGTCGTCAGAGTGGTCCGCCTGGTAATGGATGGCTCGATAGAACGCTTCTGGTGTTTTGTGAAGGTGCTGTCTATTTCGATGGAAAATCCGGCCATCCTCAGTCAGAACGGTGCGACCTCGGGGCCACGAGATCTTGGACTTGCGCTTTGATTTCCCATCTACCATTTCGGAGTATTCGCACGACGTCTCCCTTCTGTAGTGGAGCTAGTCGTCTTCTTACGGTCCTTGCTTGAACATGTTTTTGGACGGGAACTGAGGATGACGCTGAAAAATCTGGAAGTAGCGTTCTTAGACTTCGTCCCATTAGCAGTTCTGATGGTGATCGGCCATCTTCGAGAGGACACACCCTGTAGTTGAGAAGGCCCAAATAGAAGTCGTCTTTTTTGGTCTTGGTCTGGCCTAGAAGCCGCTTGACCGCTTGTACGCCCTTCTCGGCGAGTACATTGGACCTGGGAAAACGTGTACTTGAAATCGTATGCACAAAGTCATAACGAGCCCCAAAATCTTTAAACTCTTTTGACGCAAACTGCGGGCTGCCATCACTGCAAACTTCTAGTGGTATTCCATGCCTTGCAAAGGTCTGACGTAGTTTATAAATGATAGTTGTTGCAGAGGTCTCCTTCAGGTGCTCGACTCCTGGAGAATTAGAGTAGGCGTCATAGACAACCAAAACATGCTTTCCGGCGTGTTGAAAAAGATCTGTACCAACTCTGGCCCATGGCATGTGTGGAACGGTGCGCTGGCACAGGGGCTCGTCAGGCTGTCGATAAGCAAACTTCTTGCAAACGTCACACCTGTCGATGAAATGGGCAATATCTGTTGACATTCCTGGCCAATACATCAACTTGCGAGCCCTCGATTTGCATTTTACTAAGCCGAGATGCCGTTGGTGCACTCGTCGCAGCATCTCTGTTCGCATGCTTGCAGGCATGACTACTTTGTTTCCCTTGAGGAGTACTCCGTTCACTACAGGAAGTTCTTGTGTGAAGGACTTTAGCTCACCTTCTATAGGCATTGACGACTTCAGCCTGGAGATGACGTCTTGCGCCGTTAGATTACTGGCAACTGCTGCCTGCAGACGGGATAGGGTGGTTGGTCCGACAACGGCAGTCAGGGCGCCCACGGGATGAACTTCAACGTCCATTGTGGTTTTTTCTGGTTGTTCCCGTGGAGGATTCATGACAGCAGCAACCAATTTGCTGCCTGGAACATACTGCAACTCAAACTCGTACTTCAGCAGTCGAAGAAATAGTCGTTACAGACGCGGTGGCATGTAGCCTATTTCCTTCTTTGAAATTGCCAATAATGGGTTGTGGTCGGTTTCGATAACGATGTGTCTTGCAATGACATGTCCTTGAAATTTTCATAGCCGAATGTTATGCCCAGGGCCTCTTTTTCTGTTTGGGCGTACCTTCGCTCGGTTTCTGTGAGTGCCCGCGATGCGTAGCCTACCGGGCGCCAGTCTCCTCCTGTTGGTGGAAAAGCACTGCTCCGAGTGCAAATGCTGACGCATCAATCGACAGTTTTGTGGGAAGTTCGGGATTAAATATAGCCAGGACGGGTGCTTCCGTCAGCATCATTTTGAGCTGCGCCCACTCACGCTCGTGAACATGCGTCCATTCGAAAACTGTGTCGTTTCTAATCAGGCTGCGCAAGGCTACAGTATGGGCTGACAACAGTGGCAAGTACTTCCGGAAATAGTTAACGGTGCCAAGCAAGCGTTGAACGTCTTTCTGGGTCGTTGGCGGAGGGTGGTTTAAAACGCACTTTATCAGGTTTGGATTGGGCTCAATACCTTTGGAACTAATCTTATCACCCAAAAAGCTGATTTCAGTGCGTCCAAAAATGCACTTTTCTGCATTCAAATATAGGCCCTCTGCCTGTGCCCTTTCCAGTGCTTTGTACAGGCGTTCATCATGTTCCTTTTGCGTAGAACCCCACACTATCACATCGTCAATGTACACACATGTTCCCGGGAGGTCTTCAAATATCTGGCTCATTGTACGCTGTAAAACTTTGGGTGCAGATGCAATACCAAGCGGCAGTCTGAGATACCGATAACGGCCAAACGGCCAACTGAATGTGCAGATTTCTGATGTATTTTTGTAGAGAGAAATTTGATGAAAACCACTGTTGGCATCGAGTCTGCTGAAATACTTTGCATGCGCTAGATCCCCTTCGGTTTCTGCCCGGCATGGCAACTGAAAGTGCTCTCTCTTCACCGTCCTATTAATTGCCCGCGGGTCCATGCATACCCTTAAATCTCCATTTTTCTTCCTCACGATAACCAGGGGACTTACCCAGTCTGACGGTTATTCCACCTTCTCGATTATGTTCGCAGCATTCATCCGGTCGAGTTCTTTCTTAAGCGGCTTCTTCAGGGCGTAAGGTACACGCCGGGTTGGCTGTACCACAGGGACAGCGTCCTCTCGAAGCACCATTTTGTACTCGCGCCGCGTCCTGCCAATGCCGGTGAATAACCTTGGAAATGTCTGCTTTAGGCTTCTGTATGCCTTGCTGCTGTCCACCGCGTTCACTCTGTTGACCAGACCAAGTTGGTCACTTGCCCCGAGGCCCAGGATGGCTTGCTTCTTCTTTACTATGAAGAACTCAAGTATCACACGCCGTTTGTCTAACTGCACGGTGAGGCGAACCTTTTCACTGTGTGGTATTTCAGGATGCTCCTCGTGGGGTACGGCTGTACGGCAGGATGGGGTACGGCTGTACGGCAGGATGGGGCTCCTCGTGGGGTACGGCAGGATGCTCCTCGTGGGTGGGGTACGGTGGTAGCAGGATGCTCCTCGTGGGGTACGACTGCTGCCTAGTTCCGAGCCTTTTGAACAGCGAACGCGGCAACAAGTTAGCCTGCGCTCTCGTATCGACCTTCAGCTGCACATAAGTTCCCTCAATGTTCGTTGTTACAATCCAGTCGCGACTTTCGGGGCCACGCTTACTTTCCGTCGTCCTGATCTCCAGAACGTCGAAGTCACTCTCACTCTCCACTCCTTCGAACACGTCATCAACGGCTGCTGGCTTGCTTGTACAGTACGGTGCACTCTTAGAGGGAACACGCGAGCGCGCGGCCGGCGGTTCGCGGAGCGCTAACTGCTGGCGAGATTTGGAAACGTGGAGCATGCGCATAGAATCACAAGGGCGGTTCGTACCCGCGTCGTCTGCTACTTCTCCGCCCCAGAACTCGGCGCGCGCTAGCACCGTTCTATATTTATATGGTTGGAAAGACAAGCTTGCTATGCTTGCTGCATCAACCATCAGATTCCTTTCCTTTATCAAGAGCGGCTGGCTGGTTCGAAAAGCATGTGGAAAGCTTACGATTAACTTTTTGGCGAGCACTGACACTAGGTTACGCAAGTGATGGGCTTTGTTATCGCTTTCACAGAATTCCACAGCTGGGGGCGTATTTCTTCGCTGATCGCATTTGCGGTGGGGCTAGTTCTTAAAAGCGGCATGGCCAGGGCACCTGAGGACGAAAAGCTTCGCATAGTCGAGCCCTACACTAAAGAATACAGCCAGCGCGCTGTCGCTGCCATGGTGAAGAGGCCACTTAAGACCGTGAATAGAATTATCCAGGCTTTCAGAGATGAAAATAGGATCAAGGACGCCCCTCGGAAACCAAGGCCACGAGTGACAACTCAGGAGGACGATATGAATATCGTTGCATACGTTGCTGACAACCCTCGAGCTTCATTAGCGAAATACGCCAGTGTTTTCAACTGACCGCTTCAAAAACAACTGTGAAGCGACGGCTGGCTGAAGCAGGACTCAAGAGCAGGATGGCAGCTCAAAAACGGCTACTGACGAACGTGAACAAGTCAAAGCGCCTGTCGTTTGCCCAGCGGCAAGAAGCGTGGTCCGCTGACGATTGGCGCCGAGTGGTCTTCAGCGACGAGTGCACATTCACGACCAAATGGGATCAGAGGGCTCGTGTCTGGCGTCCAGACAGAACTCGTTATGTTCGAATTCTCTTAAGTCTTCTCCAGTTCCCTAACCTTGCTACAACTTCCATAGTAAAGCAAACTGTAAATTTGAGTTTTAACGCGCTGAAGTCGAATAAAGTATACAAGTTTCACCCAAGCGCCGCGATCGGAACTTCTTTAGAAATTATACGCTACTTATCATACGCCCATTGTGCCACATGCGTGGGTTGGAAAACATGCCTGCACCAGAAATATTAAGGTATGTGCTGCCGAGAATGAAACACTCGATTTCGTATTAATAATCTTAATAATATCCGGGGTTTAACGTCCCAAAACCACGATATGATTACGGGGTATGCCATAGTGGAGGGCTCCGGAAATTGGGACCACCTGAGGTTCTTCAACATGCATCTAAATCTAAGTAGACGGGCCTCAGCATTTTCGCCGCATTAATAATCTTAAGTTTGCTGTTTCGTCTCGCAGTTCCTTCCGTTATAACATAATCGGCATTGCAAGACAAGATTGCTGCACTATACAGCCTTCAACAACTTTTTTTTTTTCGTTCGTGTTTGTTACTACTATAGGTTCAGGCCTGAGTTTGTTCAGCGAGTAGCAGCAAGCGGACGCTGAAGGTGACGTCACCCGGTACTGAACGAAGTCTAGGGCACGCTATTTGAGCACGAAGCGACTTAGCTTCATATGAGAATGGAAGACCCAGGATCCACCACAGATTTCTCTAGACACCCCAAAACGATGAAACCAAAAGCCCGAGGCCTAAACAACCGACTTCTTTTTGCGATTACCAGCGTAATCATCGGCACTACGAGTGTAATTTTTTTTCAGTGCCTGGTATGTCGCGCTTAGTCCTACTTTGCTTGCACAGATCTGCATTTTATTTTGTGTTTCACAGGGCACAGACATGTTCCATTAGCTTTGCATTTTTTAAATGTTTCGAGGCTATAGATCTGGCCTGGCTCACCTATAATCTGTCACACAAATACAACGAATATATTTTGTCTTCTTCGTTTACTCCGCGTCGTTCTACGCACAACATTTTTCAGCGCGCGTGTTGGTGAAACGCAATAATCTTCGTAAAAGTGAACGTCCTCGCATATTCTGGCGATGTTGCCTCAACGATTAAAAAAAATCACGCGAGCGAGAACTAACATTTGCGGGGGTATTGCAAGCCACAACAAGAATATCATTCGGTGTCACGCCGTATTGGGAGATTTTGAACTATTATCAATCGCAAGTGTTTCCTTAACGTGCTTCTAAATACTATAAGCACATGGCTTTTCTTTGCATTTCGCCCGTAATCGAAATTCAGCCGCTTTGGCCATGAATGAAATCGCATCAAAGCTGCCGAGAAACCACAGCAACAAACGAACGGTACTCTTTTTTTTTAGTTCTGCGCGCTGATTACCCGACGAGGCGCAGGAAGAGTACAGGGACATGAATCGCACCGCAGAAAAACGAACGCGATATCCAGCGCACGGCAAGCGCGGGGGCGGTAAGTAGCAGACGAACGGCGGCAAGCACCGCCCTTGCGCCTTTATGCGCATGCTCCAAGTTTCAAAATCTCGCCAGCAGTTAGCGCTCCGCGTAGCGCCGGCCGCGCGCTCGCGTGTTCCCTCTAAAAGTGGACCGTACTGTACAGCAGGCGGCGAAGTGATTAGGCTTCGTGCACTTGTTGCATGTTTTGTCGAACGCCGTACTCTTCCTTGGCGCGTGCGAGAAGTTGCAGTACCGGCATTTTTGGCGTCCGCGTTTAGCTTGCCTTCGTGAAACAGGTTCAATCTTGTTTTCCTCCATGCACGCCCTATTTTGCGATTCAGCAAGTTCCTCAACTTTGCAGCATTCCACTGCTGTGACCAGCGTCAGGTCTTTCTTTCGAAGAAGTTTTTCTCGCAGGGAAGTGCTGCAAATGCCATACACGATTTGGTCCCGCAGCATGGAATTTTGCAAATCCCCGAAGTTGCACGTTCTTGCTTTTAGTTGCAGATCCCGAAAGAACTGTTCAAAGGGCTCTCCGTGTGCCTGACGACGCGAGCGGAACACATAGCGTTCGTAAGACTCATTACACTTAGGCAAGCAGTAGTTTTCAAACGCTTTAACCAACGCGTCGTAGCCATCAGCTTCCTACGGTGATAGGTTCAGGGTATTAAGCACATCACTTGCTTCTTGACCTGCAACATCTAAAAAATTGCAGCTTTCTGCTCCTTACTGCGTGGCTTCGTTGGTGTTGTATTTAGAACACAGAAGAACGATGCATCCGATGCCTGAACATCATCTTCTTTTTTTTCATGTCCCCCCGCAACCATCCTCATCTTCTTTCCTGTACAACATTTCCCCGATTGATAAAAAAAAAACTATCGCTTGCGTAACGCATAGTCCTTGAGCTTCAACGGAGTTTTTTTAACTCTTGCGCTCTTCCGGGGGGTTGGCCGGTCATTTTGTCCTGCAGTGAAGACGGCTGATTACTTGATTCACTGCTGGCTTGTGCTGCTATTTCTTGCCGTGATGCAGATGGACAGTCAGCATGTTGTTCACATCGCAGGAAATGCACTACCTTGAAGAGACTCGTCAGGTAGTGGTAGAGTCCACTCTAGAATACCAGGTCGACTGCCTGTGAGCTTCTCCGCAGCTTCTGGGTGTATCGCTTTAAATTTGGAGGCGTTCCACACTCGACCGTCATCCAAAAGAAATGAAGCTGGCCCTCGTTGGGCTCAGTAATCTCCTTCGGTTTCGAAAAGCCCGAAGATATTTTCCTGTGAACCGACGACTTTCTCACGCGGACGTAGTCGCCGACGGCAAAGTGTCTCGTCCGGGCTCCGCGACGGCAGTCTGTGTAAAGTTTGGAAGAACCTTGGTTTTTTCTGACACGCTGGCGCAGCCATTTCATCGCCTGTGCTGGATTTTCGTGAAATGAAGAATCCGGTAATCCAACAATGCTTAAGTGTGTTCGTGGCAGTCGTCCGTGCAGCAAAACGGCGGGTGCAACTCCCGTTGTGGCATGAGGTGTGCAGTGGTAGAGCCCCAAATAGTCTGTCACGGCTGACACGGATATCACGCCGCTCGTATACTGCCATCTGGACAACAGATTTGAGGACTCTGTTGAAACTTTCTACAAGCCCGTTTGCTTGCGGGTGGTAAACAGAAGAAAAGCAATGGCGTATGCCACGTTCCTGAAGGAATTCTTCAAATTCAGCCGAGCTGAACTGCGATCCGTCGTCGGAAACTATTTCACTCGAGTAGCCTTCACAAGAAAACACTTGTAGCAGAAATTTCTTGACCGTCGCCGTAGAAGCTTGCCTTGAAAAAAAAAAAAACTTCTGGTCATTTGCTGTGATAATCAATAAGCGTCACTGCATAACGGCTATTGATGGGAGCTTGCTCAAATGGGCCAATAATATCAATGGCAATCTTCTCCGAAGGGTTGTCAGGGAGAGCTACGGGCTGCATAGGTGCTACGGTTGGCCGTGCTGTTTGTCACATGACTGGCAAACAACACATGTTTTAACCAGTTGTTCTACGTGGTTATTCATTCGAGGCCACCAGTACAACTCTCGCAAACGGCTTTTCGTACGACTGATCCCCGGATGTGATTCGTGTGCGACTTCCATCAAACGACGAGTAAGGATACTTGGAATTACGATCCTGTCACCACGGTAAAGCAAGTCGTGTACAATGGATAGTTCTGCACGTACATGAAAATATGGCATTAGCTCCGCTTCCAGAGATTTTGTACCAGGCCAAGAGGACAAAACAAAGTCCATGACTTTTGCGATTGTGCTGTCAGATGCACTCCCCGCTTGTAATTCTGCAATGGTCAACATCGGAGAAAGAAGGCAAACAAACTCATCTTCAGCAACCTCATTCGTTTCTCCTTGCAAAGGCAGTCGAGAGAGCGCATCAGCCACCACATTATGGCTTCGCTTACGGTACTCTACGGTGTAGTTGTAACAAAGTCGCGCTGACCAACGTGAAATTCGCAATGGCCGATGTCCAACACCTTTGGTTGACAGCAAGGTGACAAGAGCACTGTGGTTGGTTCGCAAGACAAAGGGGCGACCCCAAAGGTACACGTGTCAATGTTCACAGGCCCAAACACACGCTAAGGCTTCACGTTCGCCTGCAGAGTACTTCCTCTCTTGTGGGCTCAAGGTACGGGAGGCAAAGGCAACCGTCTGTAGAATTCCCTTGTTATCTTCTTGCAGCACAGCGCCCAGTCCATACCCGGAGGCATCGGTCGTGACGATGGAGGGTAGGTTCGGGTCAAAGAAATGCAAGTTGCATTTCAACCTTGCAAGTTGTCAGCAGTGATTCCAAACGGATGAAAGTCTCTTCGGCAGCTGGCGTCCAAGCAAATGGCTCGTTGCCTCGAAGCAATGCCCGTAAAGGTTCCACAACATCCGAAAAATGGGGAACGGACTAATAATAATAATAATAATAATAATAATAATAATAATAATAATAATAATAATAATAAGTTTATTTGCCATCATACATATTAGATGCGAGGACGGAGGGAAAAAAGCAGCTCACATGCAGCTTGACCAGCCGCTGGTCATGGAATAAAATCATAGAATAAACCTGGAAGAAAATCCCGCCAGACCAAGCAGGGAACGAAGTTCATTGAGGTTTGAAGGCGCCGGAGCTTCTTTCATCGCTTGGATAATGACGCTAGTGGAAAGAGACCTTTGCCGTTCTTCAGTTCTTCAGCCAGAACTGTCGCAGCGCCGCCACAGTATTTTTACACGTCGGGCGCCTCACTGCAAAGCATGCGCCGCCCCAGCCGCTCGTCCCACTCAACCGTATTCTAGTACACTATAGACGGTTTCAGTGTTTACAAACAAACCTCGCTTGCCGCTGATTGGTTGCCCCATCAGAACTTCCGGCAGGAGAGCTAAAAGCACTTCCGGCTATGTTGTCTGAAGACATGCGCGACGTGAGGCCGGCGTGTCGATGTTTGCACTGCTTGGTGGAATCTGTGATGAGCTGATTCTACATTGTGAGTATTGTCGAGATGACGAGCCACTACTTTAAGGCGCTTAGCACCGAAGCAAAAGATCGGTATCGCCAAAAGCTGATGTTTAGAGGCAGAGAGCTGCCCGATCTGCTGGACGATGATGTCGTGCGATTTTCGTTTTCGCCGGGCTCCAAACACCGTCCCTCAGTTACAACCCCGGAGCAACAAGCGGAGCATCTTAGTGAGGACATGCAATGAACGCAGACTGTTGTCTTCAAGGCAGGTAATAGGACTGCCGAAAACTAGACAATTTTTAATGACACTTTTTTCTTCTTTCTGGGGTTTTACGTGCCAAAACCAGTTCTGATTATGAGGCTCGCCGTGGTGGAGGGTTCCGGATTCATTTTGACCTCCTGGTGTTCTTTAACGTGCCCTACAACACAAGAACACGGGCGTTTTTGCATTTCGCAGTGGTACTTTTATTCCTGCAAGATGGAGGATGAAGTGGTAAGCTGTGCATGTCTACATGCACATGTTTTCTGCGTCATATGACTTGTTTCTGCTTTTCAATATGCATTCACAAATACCTACATTCTCAAAAGTCATTTAGTGCAAGAAGCCTAGGTCGACTGAAATGGGACTAGCTTAAATGCTCACGAATTTACCACACTTCTAACAAAATGAAACCTGTAGTGTTGGGCACGAGATTGCAATCCATACTTGGCCTCCGTTAATTCGTAAATGCTTTTAGAATGTGGCCGAAACTTCCTACATGCATGCACGGAAATCGCTAACTTTTCTGCGATTCTGCTCTGCGATACCGATACGAATGCGCACATGCCACCGCGGTTGCTCAGCGGTTACGGTGCCCGGTTGATGACCCGAAAGACGCCGTTTGGGCCCCGGCTGTCGCATTTCGATCGAGGTGAAATGCTAGAGGTCCGCGTACTGTGCGATGTCAGTGCACGTTAAAGAACCACAGCTGGTCGAAATTATTCGGAGCCCTCCACTGCGGCGTCCGTCATAGCCTAAGTCACTTTAGGACGATAAACATGATAAACCAATGCGCACATGTACCTAGGTATTAAAGCTTCAGAAGTGCACTTGTGCCCCAGATACGAAAAACATTAAAATAAAACGGCGGCAGCATGGCTCCCGCTAAACAATAATTTTAACTCATGTTCGTAGCATGGCGATCCACGCCGAGGCAAGAAACTGGACGAGCGGGCAAACTCGGGGCGAGAGTCGAGCTGCTTTCGCGTGAGTTACACGACATACGGCCAGAACAATCGTGCAGTAGCACTTTTATTATTCAGCATTATAGCAGTCCGGCTACTCCACGCAGTGTAACGTACCTTGGATGAAGTGAGCAGAGCAAATCTGGGAGCTCTTGGTAGGCTCCCAGATTTGAAAAACACCGTTGACGAGTAAACGTAATGAAAATAGTTGATACTCCAAGAGCTCCTCGCTGTCACACAACACACTGAATGCCACAAGTCGCACTTATATCGATATACCCGAAAAATAACACAGAATATGCGCAGAACGAGCGCGCGAGCGAACAAATACCAGCAAAAACGAGCAAACGGAACGGCTACGGGAAGTTTCCTAAGGGCGCCGGATGCCGGCGCACAGCGTTGCCAGAGCGCGGTGGCGCTGGATGAAACCGTCTATAGCCGAAGCGCAGCCACGACCGGTCGTGAGCGCAGCGCAAGGATGGAGTCAATGGAGAAAGAAAGCTTCTCCTTCCTCCATGGTGAAGCGCAATGCACTGCTGCTAGGCGGCCAGTTGAGAACATGCTTGCGATCATGGATGGACGCAGTGCCATACTTTAGCCGCGTGACGAATTATCTTATCTTACCAGTCATCGTTTTACCAATTCGCCTTCGAAGAATCAGCAAGTTGCGAACGTGCTTGCACCGCGCTGAAAGCATTAATTACATTGATTTAGGTAAAGAGTACAAGGGCATCCTTTGGTTTGAGGCGACTTCGGTCTTTCTGGACTTCTACATTCTGTTCAAATAGCGAAAAATACGACGGAAGAAGAAAAGGGAAGTACACAGGAGTAGCACTGCTAGCTTCCAACTGCGCCGGCGCAACAGGTTTTTCAGAGTCGAGACGCGCGAGGATAACTCACTGCACGTTACAGGCACACCACCAGAAAGTCCGAGCCCGGCCCGGGCCCACGTCAAAATACCCGAGCCCGGCCCGGGCCCGGGTCAAAAAGCACATGCCGTGCCCGAACCCGGCTCGAGCCCGTGAAAAACTGCTCTACCCGGCGCGGCCCGGGCTTTCGGGTAAGCCCGAGCCCGTGCAGTGCTCTAGCCAGAACATCATCTTCTTTTTTTCATGTCCCCCCGCAACCATCCTCATCTTTCCTATACAACAGTTGGCTCCATTGCTATCAGGTACAGCTCGATGCGTTGCTTGAATGTCTGCCAGGACGCCGCTGCTTTGTCTCCCACTAGCAGTGGCTCAGGCGGGCGTAGGTCGGTCATGGTCCCGTGAGCGAGCTGCACTTCTGACACCATGTGTCGAACGTAATGCAAACAGTGGCCACCACAAGAAGAAGCCTTTATTGATGACACGGGAACGCATATATAGCCGCGCTTGCGCACAGCGTTGCTCTCTTTGTTCGCACAATGTTGCTGTCTTGGCTGGCCGTTGCACCGACAGCCCATTTGTCCTTGTGTCACACCAACGTGTCGACCTATACTGCCGAACTATTCTCGAACGCATGGAAGGTTCATCTTCACCTCCGAACTCCCGACATTATAGAAAACTTAATCAATCCAACATGCGCGGTGGGGCTTTGCATCGCTACATCTATCACGTCGATAGCAACAAGCGGGTCCCGATCATACCCCGTTCTCTGCAACATGAGGTGCTGGAAGCCTTTCACGATCATCCAACGGCCGGTCATCTAGGTCACCACAAGACGCACGACAGAATACGAAGTCGCTGCTCCTGGCCTGGCCTCTCGTCGGCCGTTGCGAAGTACGTCGCATCCTGCGTTCGTTATCAAAGCCGAAAACGACTACAACCGCTCCTTCTGGCTTTTTGCAACCTCTTCCTCGTCCCGCTTCGCCTTTTGAGCTCGTTGGAATAGACTTGTACGGCCCTCTTCCTACGATGTCAAATGGCAATCTTTGGATTGTGACACGCTACGCGGAGCCAGCCTCTCTACAAGCGGGGACTGCCGCTTAAGGCGCCTATTTCTTTCTACGCAACATTTTTTTACGCCATGGAGCTGCGCTCGTTCTCCTCAGTGACCGCGGCAAAGCCTTTCTCTCTTCTATCCTTACCGAAGTTCTGTGCCCTCAAACACCATTGACAAGACGGCTTCGAGTTACCATCTGAAGACCAACGGCTTCACGGACCGTTTTCATCTCAGACATGATTGCAATGTGCATCCCCCTCGACACACGAACTGGGATGCAGTCCTGCCGTTCGTGACATTCACTTATAACACGGCTCCACAATGTGCCACCGGCTTTTCTCCCTTTTTCCTCGTTTATGGCCGCTCACCAAGTTTCGTTTTGGATGTATCGTTCCTTTCCACTCCTGTATCCGTAGCAGCTCCTTTCTCAGAAGAATTTTTGTCTCGCCTTGCGCAATGCCGTCACCTTGCCCGCATTAACACCGGAATCACCCAGAACGCTCGGAAATCTCGCTACGACTCGACTCACCGTGCTGTGACTCTTTCTCCTGGCGAAGAAGTTCTTCTTCGGACTCCTGTGCGCTTTCCCGGCTTATGCGAAAAATTCCTTAGTCGCTTTATTGGACCTTACACGGTCATTGAGCGGACATCCCCTGTTAATTACCGCGTCTCACCCTTGAGCATGCCATACGATCACCGTTGCCATGGGACAGAGATAGTGCATGCCTCGTTTGAAACCATATCATCATCATCATCATGAGCCTATCTTTGTGTCCACCCATACACCCGACGCATTTCTTTATTCTTTATTTGAAGTGGATACACTCCAGGAAGGAGGCCAAAAGACACAAGGCCTGACGAGGGCCTTCTCCCCATTGTAGGCATGTGGCACTCGGACGGGCTACAAACAAAACAAAAAGAAAATCAATACATTAGCAACGTAGCATATGAGTCAACACTTGTTGGCATGATAACAAAACAAAAGCAAAAATCAATCTATGGTCATGAAGAAAAGCAATGCTCAGAGCAACTCCCATGTCAGGTACCTGAGGGAGTACAATGGCGCCTGACACAGGAGAGGAAAAAAAAAACGAAAACTGAACTGCATAACAGAGGCACTAGCTAAAACTTTGTGTGGAAAAACACAGGTTATAACAACATAAGGTAGGCATAAACAAAAATAAGCAGCCTTTTTGACATAGCACATGTACCCACCAAGGGACAAGCCCAATGATGTCATTAATAGTTCTATAATTTTTATCTTGTAGGCTGTCGGATTTTTACAGTCATAGATAACATGCTGAAAAATCTTATTTTCATTCAAAAAGGCAACCATCTGGTGTTTAAGGGTTTTGAAGCCGCAATTTGTCCCTACTCTTGGGGATTTTATTGCGATATGTCGTAGGCTGTATGGGTTTCGGGAAATCTCTGTGGAAAGAAAATTAGGGTCATTATGAATTGCATGGTATATCTCGAGCGCTAGCCGCAAAGTCTTTAACTGAAATATAGATAATATCCTGAAATCATTCCAATACTGGCCTGCACTTTCTAAGAAACCTAGGTTCGCAATTGCCCTTATCGCTTTCTTCTGTAAGAGAAACAAAGAGTTTAAATTTTTTTTGTATCTCCTCATATTAACAAACAATAATGAAGATGAGATTGTATCAGAGTGAAGTACAATTGTTTTTTAGGCCATTTTGTTAGTAAAAGTCTAAATTTATTTATTAGACCAACTGATCGCGAAACTTTCTTACGTGGTCTACATGGTCATTCCATAACAAGTTATCATTAAATATAACTCCAAGGAAGCATATCGACTGAAAGCATTGAATGGTGCTTGTGATATATGATATTGTTGGCTCATATTCTAATGCTTTATTTTTTGTTCTGTATATTACATTCTTCGTCTTTTTAACGTTTGATTCTAATCGGTTCGCACACAGCCATAATGTTAATTTATCTAACCAATAATTTGCTTTATTTTCTACTGCTTGTAAACTCACCCCATTAAAGATCATCAGCATATAAGGCTATTTCGCAGCTGGGAGAAATATTAACAATATGATTGATTTGAATAAGGAATAGAATTGGGCCTTGAGGTATAAGGCCGTAGCTGGAACATATTATTAACGTTTGCGAATTGCACTCTGGACTACAGGTAACTTCGAATAAGACACGGAGCGCAGCCTCGAGTCCAATAAAACTAATTTACGTGGTAAGTACTTGATGATGAAGAACCAACTAGCCCAAAAACACGTCCTTACGTGGTACATGACTGACCGAATCAAAAGCTTTTCGAAAGTCTAAAAATAATCCCAGTGTGACCATTTTGTTTTCTACGTTGTTGATTATTTTGTCTTTTATGTGTAGACCGCCCGAGCAAATATCGGCTCCTGCTTTCGAGAATGTTTCCGGTCAGTTTCTTGCCTATTTGTGAGCGAATTTTTGTGCCACTCAACGCATAAAGTCACAAGGATTCCATCGCGACCAAGTTTTTCACGGTGGGTGGACTTTTCGACCTCTTTTTCAAGACTTTTTTGCCTACCGCGCTAGGCCTAGCTACCCATCGGCGGAGCGGCCGCCGGCCGTTCCCGCAAGGGTTTTCCCGCACTCTACGCCGAAGATGTCTATGCAAATCTCCATCGATGGAGAGGATATCACTCCCGATGATCTTCAAGACTCTGGGTGGTCCGTGGCCACCGCTAAACGCAAACTTCGTACGACGCATACCCCCACGAACGAGACGCAAGCAAGCGTCTCGATGCCCCGCAACGCGGAGTCGTCTCATCGCTATCGAGCTGCATTGAAGAGGCGCGTTATTGCTGCTTCGAGACTTCCTCACCTCCCAAAAGACCACCATCGAATCATCGTGAGACCTAGAAATGGCCTCGACATGAGAAATGTGAGTCAAATCAAGTTTGCCCAGTCACTCGCAATGGCTGCAGCGCTCAGTGAAGAAGACGTCGCAGAAGACGTGGTTTGCCCGAACATGATGCAGAACATCGCAGTTATCAGTACCCCGGCGGAGAAGAACGCCAGGGCATACTCTAAGATCAACACTATTACTATCGGTAAGGCCAGTTTTGAAGTTAGAGCCTACCGAGCTGCCCCCGACAACACATGCAAAGGTGTCATCAGGGGTATAGACTTGGACATTGGTCAGAACAGCTTTATTCACTTATCGTGCACCAAAGGAACCCTACTGCACTACAGGTCAAGAGAATCAAGAATTCCACCACGGTGATAGTCCTCTTTGACGGACTAAAAGTTCCTAATTACATCATGTGCGGCACAAGCTTGGTGCGTTGCAACCTGTTTCGCAGACAGACGGATGTCTGTTATGCCTGTGGAAAGCTCGGTCATCGAGTCGATGTTTGTCCCAACCCAGAAGAGGCGGTCTGTAGAGGCTGCGGTATTCAATCTCCTCCGGAGGGTCACGTCTGCACCCCGGAATGCAAGTTGTGCGGGGGTCCACATCCCACGGCAGACAAGACGTGTAAACAACGTTTTCAAGTGCCGTACTTAGTCCGAAAAAGAGAGCGGCTGATGCAATATACGTCGGCCTTTGCGGAAGACATCGACGACGATATAAACTTCACAGATGGCGGCGGAGACTTCCCGCCGCTACCAGCCGGCGCAGGTGGACGCGATACCGCTGCGGGCCCGAGCAGCAGCTGGCGCTCACCTGACGTCTGCCAACAGCTACACCCATCACGAGGGCGCTCCCGTTCCAGGGGCGGAGCGGGTGACTGTTCGGTATCCAGAGGCCGTTCGAGATCCAGGGGCCGTTCCCGCTCCAGGGTTCCTGCCGTCTGCATCGCTATGCAGCATGGAGATCAGCACCAGACCTGGGCATCCAAGGTCAAGAGCCTACACCCACAGGTAAAGGGGGCACTCATCCAGAGCAACATACGGATATTTTTGTACAGATGCAGAGAGAAAATGCTAGCCTTAGAGCAATTGTTGAGCAACTTAGAGCTGAAATAGCCGACTTAAGAAAATCCCACCCGGTTCCATCACCGTCTCCTCCTATCACGCATCCCAGTACAGTAGCCGCATCGGCTACGATCCTCGATGAGGTCCCTATGGACGTCCAGCCAGGGGCAAAACCCACAAAAAGGAGAGCGCTAGCAAACCCGGCAAAGGACGAGGATGTAGATTTCAAAATGCAGGTCAAGGATACCTTAGCCGAGATCAAAAATGCACTAAAGAGTTGTCCAGTCGATAGCGGCATTGGACAGCAGAACCACAAAGATTAAAGCTGACCAAATTAAAGTTGTACACCCAGCCGAGGCTACCCCGGTCAAAGTAAATCCTAAGGCCACGATCGCACAGACGCTGCCATCCCGTAGCAATTCGCAGGAATATCTCCAGCGATACTCAACAATGGCGGGATACCATAACAATTTCGTAATTTGGCAATGGAACTGTTGGGGCTTCCAGTCAAAAAGGGCAGCCCTACAGCAGTACATCAAATCCCAGTCAATCCGACCACAAGTTATTATGCTGCAGGAGACGCTGACGGAAATGGTTACACACCCCACATCACGAAAAGTCCAGATGGCAGAGGTTGGTGTTGGTGTCTAACCAACACCAACGTCTAACGTTGGTGTCTAACCAGTACACTTTAATCACGCACAATCTACACATGAGACACAGCAAGGTTGAACACTCTCTGATAGAGATCATACCAGGCAGCAAGCTAAGAAACAGCATCTTCATACTCCACATATATAGCTCTCCAAAAGGTAGGCACCATCGCTTCACCACGTTGTTATCGAAAGCCATTACGATCTCTAGCAATGCGGGCGCACCCATAGTGATAGCGGGGGATTTCAACGCACCCCATCACGCTTGGGACTACCCTCGCACCACTGCCAAAGGAGCCGAGCTCTGGCAAGCGGCACACCACCTCACTCTGGTAACGGACCCCGCGTTTCCTACCCGCACTGGAAGTTCTTGCTCTATTGATACCACCCCAGACCTCACCTTTGTTGCAACCACGGGAGAGGTCTCGTGCTCTAACTTGGCCGAGGACTTGGGGAGCGACCACTATATTCTAAGTACGACATTACAAATTCAGGGCAAACCCCCTAGAACCGGCCACCAAAACGATCAAGACTGATCTTAAGGTCAGTAAAATGGATAGCAGGCTTGCCCATCTTCTGGAGGCAAAAAGCGCCCTCGTTACCAGGTGGAAAGCACACCGCCTGAATCGCAGACTACGCAAGCGCATAGCGAGTCTTAATCGGGACATATCCGTACACTATCAGACGCTGGAGAAACAGCATTAGGACGAAATTTGCAACACGGTTGATGGCCAAATGAGAGTGGGGGGGAAATGGAACCTCCTCAAACACCTGCTGCAGGTGACCAAATCCAGATCCACACAGACACGTCTGGTAGACAGAATACTACACTCGGAAAGAAAAGCGAAATCAGACGCGGAAATAATGGAGTCTTTAGCCCGAACATACCTACCTTTGGCTATAGCCCGACCTCCTTCTGGCTACCCGCAATACACGGGATCGCCAGCCCTCGAGATGGACAAGCCCTTTCATGAAGCAGAGGTCCGGAACGCATCAACCAATCTTAACGGGAAATCCGCCCCCGGCCCAGACGGCATCACGAACCAGACGCTACGTAATCTAGACGACGATTCTGTCACGATCCTCACCAAAGAAATCAATCGTATTTGGGAGTCGGGGGTTTTCGCCGAGCACTGGAAAATGGCGTGAGTCATTCTCATCCCCAAACCAGGCCGGAGCCCCAGTCTTAACAATTTGAGACCGATTTCTCCCACGTCTTGTATAGGCAAGGTCGCCGAGCACGTCATCAACGATCGCATATCAAAACACATTGAGGAAACAAACCTCTTCCCTATCAACATGATAGGTTTCAGACCACACCTATCGACTCAACACGTCATGAAAATGTTGAAACATATTATAGATCAGGAGACAAAGGACGTTAGGGCCATTCTCGGCCTCGATCTAGAGAAGGCCTTTGACAGTGTTTCACACTCCCACATACTCGAATCCATCTCTCGCCTCAACCTAGGAACCAACATTCACAAGTTCGCCAGCTCGTTCCTTAGGGATAGAAGAGCCACTATCAAGCTAGGGGACCTCAAATCTGAGCCCTACGATCTGAGTTCCTTCGGCACTCCTCAGGGCTCAGTCGTCTCCCCGCTGCTGTTTAACATTGCCATGTGCGGGCTTGCTGCCGAGCTCTCAAGCCTGGACGGCATCAAGTACTCCCTTTACGTGGACGATATTACCATATGGAGTGTCGGTGGCTCGGAGGGCTGCGTGGAGAGCTCCCTTCAGGAGGCCGTCGACTGTGTTGAAGTATACATCAAGGAAATGGGTCTCAAGCTCTCGCCGTCAAAGTCCGAATTTCTTTTATATCGGCCCACGAGAAGGGGTCCTAAACCCAAAAACTGGAAACCACTGGCCGACGTCGACATTAGGCTGCACACGGCTGCGGGGAAGCGAATCCCGAGGGTGGATTTCATACGTGTTCGGGGCATGATCATCGAAGCCAACGGACAGAACGGCCGTACGATCGACCGTCTGACTTCCAAGGCGGAAGGGGTCATCCGATTAATTGTTAGGATCTCCAATAATCGGGCTGGTCTTCGGGAGGACAACCTCCTCAGACTGTTCCATGCCTTTTTGATGAGCCACATGAACTATGTCGCATCCATGCACAAGTGGCAACGCCACGAGAGGACTAAATTAAACACTCTCATTCGAAAAAGCATCAAGAGAGTCCTACGTCTTCCGATGCGCACGAGCACAGAGAAACTGATGCACCTTGGAATCCACAATACGCTTGAAGAAGTCATCGAGGCTCAGCAAACGGCACAGGTTGCCAGGCTTTCAATTACATCAGCAGGGAGAAAGATCCTGATTGACACGGGACACAACCCCCTCACGCTCGAAGTGCAAAACACACATCTCTCTGATCGCATGAGATCTTGCATCAAGGTCTCTCCCCTTCCACGAAACATGCACCCACAATACAACGTGGGCAGGCGTGTCGCTCGAGCCTCCTCTCTTTTAGCCCACGCTCACGCCCACTCTCCGCTAGCATGCTTTGTCGATGCCGCCCAGTACGGCGCTTCCGCTCACTTTGCAGTAGTATCCACAGATACTAAGGGTCGGATTCTATCCTCAGCATCGGTTCGAACCTCTTCTTCTCACAAAGCAGAGCAGATGGCCATCGCACTCGCTCTCCTTGATCCGCAAAGAACTGGTATTTACACTGACTCTAGATCCGCTGCTAGGGCCTTTGCTTCCGGGACCGTCTGCAAGGAAGTTTTTATACCTCTCGCTCACAAGGAACTCACACACCACACCATCACTTGGTTCCCTGCTCATCTTGGCTCGAGGGTCGGGGGCCTTTCCAATGTCAACGAGCTAGCCCACTCCGAGGCGCGAGGTCTCACTTGCCGCGCCGGGACTTGCGCGGCTCAGGCGGAGGAACCAGCCCCCAGCCTTCATTTTCGGGACATTTTGACTACTTTCAACGAAGTCACGAAACACTATCAAATTGGCCGTAGGTCCTTCCCACTCCCACACGAAAAGTTGTCTCGGCCACAGGCAATCTCTCTCAGCATGCTTCAGACGGAGACTTACCCCAGTCCCTCCATTTACAGTCACTAAGACATTTCAGCACATTGTCCAGACTGTAACGATCGCAGTGATTTCAGACACATGCTCTGGAGGTGCCCCTCTTTACAAGGAAAGCATCACGACTTCTCTGAAGATGAATTTCATGCTATGATAAAGAGCCCAGTCCTATTACAACAACTCCAGGCTGTCCAGAAGGCCCACGACGCAGCGGTGAGGCTAGGCCTCCCCGTCCCTACGTGGGAGCGGCCCGCGATCCTCCCCCTATAAAACGGGGGCGGAATCCTTCAGGACCTCAATAAAGTTCTTTATCTATCTATCTATCTTTTATGTGAAGCAAAGCCTTTTCGGTCGATTTTCCTTTTTGGAAACCGTATTGTTGCGCTGCGATAGCTCCGGTCTTAGTGAAATATGAAATCAGGCGAGTGTTGTCGCTTCTTCAGCGATTTTCGGGAAAATGGGCAAAATAGATATGGCGTGATAATTATTAGGATCGTTATAATTTCCGGATTTACGGATCACGCAGACTCTTGCTATCTTCAGTTTCTATGGAAATCTACCTTCTTTGAGCATTTGGTTGCATATGTGCGATAACAGAGGCGCGATAATATCGCAGACACTTTTTACTACCACAGCTTCAATGTTATCAGCTCCAGCGGAGCAATTGTTTTGAGAAGCATTACATACGTTGCGATTTCAGCACTAGTTGTTGGGGAAAGAAATATCGTAGATTTTGGATTGCCTTTGAGGTAAGACATAGGGTCAATGCCAATTACTTGCGTAGGTTGGTTTTCTCTGACTGACACAGGGTAGCAAGCCGGTATTTACACTGGCTAACCTCCTTGTCTTTCTTTTCCTTCTTTTCTCCGACTGATAAAAAATACTCATTAAACTTATCTGATAATGAAAGGCCTCTATAGGTAACACCTTCAATCACAATCTCTGTTGGAGTGGCTTGAGCTTGTTTCGATACTAAGCTATTATAGGACGTCCAAATTTGATTCGGTGAACACTTATTAGCAAACGCTTTTGCATAATATTCCTGTTTGGCTATTTTTAAATCAGAGTTCAGTTTATTCCTTACAGCTTTATACGAGTTGAATATATTGATCTCCTTATGCTTCAAAATGTCCGCGAAAAGCTTACGTTTACGCTTTATTCTTTTGTGCAGAACTTTGGTGATCCGTGGTTTTTTGGACTTTTTGTATCTAGGGTGAGGGAGAAGAGGAAAGGCGATCTCATAAGCATTTCGAAATTTCTCTTCAAATATATCGTAAGAGCGACTGGGCTCCTCTTCATTAAGGACCAGTCCAGTTAGAAATACTGCATTGGAAGCGGTCATTAATTTTCCTCTACAAAGAGTGGCCTTTAATTACTACCTGAAGACATTTTTTTTGGATGCGGCACAAAAATGAAAAAAAGGAAGATGGTCGCCAATATCACAAGCCATCACACCCGATCGAACGTCATTTGGTGAAAAGTCAGTGAAGCATAAATGAAGAGCAGTTTCTGTGTGCGCGGTTATTCTTGTACGCAGGGTTATAACACTTGTGCAACTAAAACTGGACATGATATCAATCAAATTTTTTGATGCAGTATTCTCAGATAATAGATCTATCTTAAAATCCCCTAGCACGACATTCGATTTGCAATGCCCTGCTAATGAGCGAAGTACATTGTCAAGGTAGGCGAAAAACATTTCCGTGTTACCAGATGGGGGTCGATAAACGAGAAGTATAATAACACCACACGAATCAACAACAAGTATCTCGTAATCACTGTGAACAATGGAAAATGTCTCTAGGAATACGTGCGAGATACCCTCATTAAAATTCAAAGAGATACCTCCCCCTTTTCTGTTATCTCTGAACAACGACACATGAGAATATTCTTCAAATTGAACGACATCCGACGTACCAGTGAACCAAGTTTCAGTGAATGCTAGAACATGAAACTTATGATCGACTAGGGAGTTGAGGTAGGTGCCAACGTCGTAGCTTTGTTTCTAAGGCTTCTTGCGTTTAGACCGAACAAAGAAAGGGATTTACTTTGATGATACTCTAAGCCCCCTACTGCTTTGTTAAATTCCTTTATTCCATAGAACCCTTGGCGTAGATCCGTCGTTGCGTAGATCCGTCATGATCCATAGTGCCAAAAGTTATCAGTGGTTATCGGAAAAAAAATTAACGAATTAACGTTCACAGGCTCTCATCTCGTTTACGGCTGGCGACACTTGCTGTTTTCTTAATCTTGGCCAGATCTGCCTCGCATGTAATGCGAAAAATTGGTTGTCCTGGGTCCTTACGGACCAGCACCTTTCCGTTTTTCTGCCCTGTCAAGCGATAGTCCATTTGCAGTGCTCTTGTACGTGCCATCCATAGAAGATGCTTGTTTAGCAGGGTAAGGTTATCGTAGAAGAGGACATCTGATTTGCTTTCACGCAGTTGCCTTGCCTTCTCCTGCCAATTTTTCGTTGTTTTTCTTGAAACAAAACGCACTAGGATGGGAGCCTCCCGCCCATGCTTTGCGGGAAGACGGTGAACGCCGTCTATATCCTCTTCCACTAGCGGACGAAGCCCGAGAGAAGCACCCAGTTTATTAATTTAGATAGCATATTTTCATTTGCTTCCGATTTAAGTCCATGTGCCTTCGACCATACTGCTCGAAGTCGTTAATTCGGTCCTTTAAGTCTGATACATCTTTCCCGCTGCTGGAGTTCTCTACTGTTGCAAGACGTGCCTTAATGTCTACAAGTTCGCGATCTTGCTTGGCGAGACGTTCTAAAACTTTGTCGTACTTTTCAGACATGTGTTCGACAGATCCTTGCACATCAAGTACTATTTTCTTTAGTTCAGGAAGCGTATTCATTTTTTCAACTAACGGCAATAAAAGTCATAGTTTCTTTTGCATATCTGTCATCATGGCCATTAGTCCCTGCTCAGAGGATTCAGCCTGTTCGCCAGACGAACGATCTTTTGCCAAGCCCAATCCATCAGAAAAGCTGTGTTTGTGAGAGGACCGACCAGTTTGCTGGCCCGCCACTACAGATGTGTTACATGTCCAGTCAGCAATGCTGCCATCAGGTTTTTGGCCTTTAAGACTTTTGGCTGTTAGGCCTGAACAGGCTTTGCCAATGTGGTAGTTGAATTCGCATGATGCACAGGTTACAAATGGGCCATTGGCCGGGATAGTAGCATGGCACGAAAGACAGGGGTCAGGGTCACAATGAGTGTCTGATTGAGACATCGCTATCACTAAGCAGTTGCAACTGGCAGCAGCAGCAGTAGATATAAGATAAAATCGGAACAGAAAGCCACAAACCTGCAAAGCAGAAGAATAGCGTCAGGCGCCTTCCAAGACAAGTGTCATCGAAATGCTACTGCAGCCACTTCCACAGCGAGAGGGAATTAATATGAGCGCAACACAGTGCCTGACTTTCATCTTCATCATCTCTACATATCATCAACCATTGTACATATTCCTCATCTGTATATATCATCATCAACTACAAAGCTTCATCTTCATGGGACAACACGAGCTCGGCTGGAATAAAGCGCTTCCTTACAATATATCATCATCAGCAGCAGCAGCCGATTTTTATGTCCACTGCAGGACGAAGGCCTCTCCCTGCGATCTCCAATTACCCCTGTCTTGCACTAGCTGATTGCAATTCGCACCTGCAAATTTCCTAATTTCATCGCCCCACGTAGTTTCCTGCCGTCCTCGACTGCGCTTCCCTTCTCTTGGCAACCATTCTGTAACTGTAATGGTCCACCGGTTACCCACCCTACGCATTGCATGGCCTGCCCAGCTCCATTTCTTTCTTTTAATGTCAACCAGAATATCCGCCATGCCTGTTTGCTCTCTGATCCACACCGCTCTTTTCCTTTCTCTTAACGTTATTACATTTTCCGTTCCATCGCTCTTTGTGCTTTCCTTAACTTGTTCGCGAGATTCTTTGTTAACCTCCAAGTTAGTGCCCCATATGTTAACACCGGTCGAATGCAATGACTGCACACTTTTATTTTCAACGACAGTGGTAAGCTGCAGTAGAGTAGCTATCTGGGTCAGTTGGTACATACTGAATAAAAAAATCAGTCAAAATACGAAGGACAGAGAAGAGACGTGGCACACACAACGACTGGACTAACAACTGTGCTTTATTGAAAAGCCCCGTCTCCCAGGAAAAACGAGGCGAGCATGCGCAGCTCAAAAGCGCGCCCACACACAAACTAATGTTTTGCTATCAACATTAGTTTGTGTGTGGGTGTCGGCTTTTCAGCTGCGCATGCTCACCTGATTTTTCCTGGGAGACGGGGTTTTTCAATAAAGCACAGTTGTTAGTCCAGTCGTTGTGTGTGCCACGTCTCTTCTCTGTCCTTCGTCTTTTGACTGGTTTTTACTATTCAGCGGTAAGCCCCCAGTCAGGATTTGGCATTGCTTGCTGTATGCACTCCAACCCATTTTTACTCTTATGGAAATTGCTTTCTCAGGATCAGAGTCTCTTGTGAGTAAGAACCAACATTTGCTGTTGTCTAATACCATGTACAGCGCTGCAAGTAAGCAAGAGATATTGGGCACTAACTTCGAATAAAATGCCCAGAAACAACCGCAACGGCTGAATATTTTGTGGGTTGCCGGCTCGTGCGATTGCTTTAACATGCTTCTCGATTGGATGCAGACCTTCACGATCGATTTTATGGCCCAGATACGTCACTGCCTCTTGACCAAAGCTACACTTCTCAAGTCTGAGCTTCACTCCGTGCTCACGAAAACGCTGCAGTACTTGCGTAATTTGCCGGCGCTAACATGTTTTTCTGGTACCATGCAAGACGTCGTCGAGGTAAGCTTGAGCACCTCTCATACTTTGCAGAACTGTTTCTATTTTCTGCTGGAAGATATCATGTGCGGAAGCTATGCCGAAGTGCAATCAGTTGTAACAAAACAAACCGTGGTGTGTTTTGATTACGCACAGCTTCCGTAATTCCTCATTGAGGGCAACCTGGTTGCAAGCGTCTTTTAAATCCAGCGTGCTGAAGCAGACCCACCATTCAGGCATGCGAAAATGGCGTCAATGCTTGGCGACGGGTACTTTTCCAGTTCACAGACGGAATTCAAGGTCACCTTGAAATCGACACAGATTCTAACCGCCGTCTTTCTTCAATACAGGCACATTGGGGGTAGCCCACTCGGCACGTGTTACATGTGACAGTACTCCAAGCGTTACGAGACTCAATTTCTTTTGAAACTTTGTCGCGTAAAGCAAATGGAAGAGAACGGGCCTTACAAAATTTGGGCATGGCTCTTCCCTTGAGCTTCAGATGGTCAGGGTGTCCGTAGATTAGACCCAGCTCGGTGCTGAAGACGTCTTCGAACTCTGACAGGACGCCATCCATGGCTGGGGTACGGCTGCTTCCTGGACCAGGACCTTGATGCACTCATACTTTGAGCACCGATGATCCTGCGTCACTGAACTTGGCAATTAACTCTCGTCCGCAGAGGCTCGGACCTGAACAGTTGAGGACTGTCGAAGAACTGTGGACCTCCTTGTCGTTGTAGGACACCGACATACTCAATTTGCCCAAAACTGGCAGTTCTCTAAGATAACAAGGCCGTTTGATGCACGCGGCCACTGTTCAAGGCTTTTCTCAAACAGGTACGTCAATGGCACACCATGTGAACGTACGACGAATAGGTGGTGGTAGCTGACCTTTCTATGGCGGGGCTAATGTTCTAATGTACGCATCATCTACATTTTCTTCAGTGATATACGCTGTTACTGCAAATGCTTCTGTTTGCCTGCATTGTGAGCGGGCTTTTGGGCGTCCTTTCCGCATGTCGCTTTGGCGCATCTTCGCCAGATGGCCGTACCCGCCGCAGCGGTAACACCTCGCTTTCGCCCAGCCGCAAGCGTTCCTGTTGTGTTTGTATCTTTTTCAGCTGCTTCGGCAATATGGCAATTGCTTCGGCCTCCCTCGACGTCAAGTCCGTTTTTGCTAATAGCTGCTTCTGCACAGCGCTTGACCTTACTCCACGGACAATCTTGTTGCGAAGCATCTGATCTTGCATGCTACCGAAATTACAGCCATCCGCAATCCGTCAATTTCAACGATGAACTGTCGAATGGTTACACCTTCCAACTGGCAGTGATTCAAGAACCGGAAGCTTACCGTTATCTCATGACGCTTGGGGCCGAAGTAGTGATCCAAAATTTTGACTCCTTCTTCGTACACCAGTGAGTTAGGCTTCCTCAGTGCAACCTGTCTTGGGAGCACTTGCACGGTGCGCCTACTTAATGCAGCTACCAAAAACACACTCTTCTTTCCCGAGTCGCTAACGCCACTTGCCTCGAAATTAGATCCCGCCTTCGTGATGTAGGCCTTCCAGTTGTCACAGTGTTCATCGTACTCCGGCAGTTGATAATGAGCCATGGTCGGTATTCTCACGACCGCTGTTTCCTGCTTAACTGCCTGGCTTAATTTATCCTTCACTTCGAAGTTGTTTTCTGGCCTCAGCACCACTGTTACATAGTTACGGCGCACGTGGCGTGTCTACTGAATACGACAGCACGCAGTGGGAAGGTTCGAACATGAATGGTTATTGCTTCCGTCTGGGAGCGTATATATACCAACGGAAAGGGGGAATGAAGGACAAGGTAAAATGCATAAAAGAAAGCGCACGCGCTGCCAGCGCTTGCAAAGCCGTTTGATTGCGGCTGACATCACTTTACAACACTAACTACTAATCACGCTACGCACTCTGCGACGAACAGCAGGTATCGGCAGCTATAATAAGTCTCTTTTTATTTGTTACGGTTATTTTTCATTGAAAATTTAAACCACCAATATAACGTGTAATTGAAACGAAAACCTACTTCAGTCCCTGCAACATAAAATATAAGAAAGCTTTGCGTTTTTCAAAGAATAGATTACGTGTTCGTTCAAAACTTTTTAGTCCTGGTGTCTTCATTTGATATCATGTCTGTATCATTAATAAAAATTGTAAACTTCGATTTAAAATTAGCTACAGTCATTTCTACAACAGTTTTAATTGTATTGCAACGTCACCCAGTTTGGGATTGGGATTCGGATAATGGGATTGCAACGTTGCCCACTTTGGAGTACGATGACCGTATCAAACCACTTTCGCCACACCCAGGGACCCAAGTTACCTACTAACTTGGGCCACTAGGTATATGCGCAGGCTTCTGTGTTGTCATGCAGACAACAAGAACCACTGGATAAGTGATTCAAGAATATTGTAATACATTCCAATATAAACACGCAGACTTAGAACTCATATAGACTACCAAATGATCCGCTGCCAGTAGCCGTGTCTCATCGAAAATTGAGCAACCTAGGAAATGCACGAGATTCTCGTACCTTTCATGCTATAATGAAAGTTATAGCATTATTGCTTCAACGTTGCGTGTGATTATGTGAAACTGATGGCATCAAGTATTTGACCGAACTATCAAAAATACAGGAAATTTTAAACATATTTTCAAATCAAGGACAAATCAAATGTCTGATTTGAATCGACGAGTGAATAAAAGTTGACAGTATTTCATTTGTTAGGCAAACACTTGTAGTATTCCGCACCCTTGCTTAAAACAGCAGAAGGCTCATAAATACACACCTTAGATTTATGACGTTCTTTACACATTACATTTTTTGTTGCTGTAACTCACATTTAGGCGGTGCTTACGATTTGCTTCGAAATACACTAGACCTTGATCGCTCCAGTCCTGAATACGCAAACATCATCATCTTCACACACATCGTCTCCCAAAAGTGCGCTAAGTCGAAGCGCGCGCCGCGTGTCACACACGCCAGCGAAGGAGGACGTCTGCTCCGCAGTAGCTTCGACAGAGGGAAAGAGCGCATGCGCCACAGACAGCCGACGCGACGCGATCAACGGAGACTAGAAGCTTCGACAAGATATGTGAACCTTGCGGTATCGAGAGAGAGAGAGAAAAGGTGCGCACCGAGACACCCTCTCAGCCTCGATGCACGGCGAACCGAGAGAAAGAGATGGAGCATGCTACAAAGGATGAGTGACCACCGTTCTCGAAGAGCAAAACATTACATTACGTGCCAAAATCACGATCTGATAATGAGGCACGCCGTAGTGGGGGAATAATTTGACCACCTGTTGTTCTTTATCGTGCACCTAAATCTAAGTGCACGGGTGTTTTCGCATTTCGTCCCCATCGAAATGCAGCCGCTCTGGCCGGGATTTGATCCCGCGACCTCGTGCTGAGCAGCCCAACACCATAACCACTAAGCAACCACGGCGGGTTCCTCGAAGAGTCTTCGGCGCCGTGGTCGGAGACGCGAGAAATAGCTAGAATATTCCCAGGATTTCTTCATGCTATTGGAGCACGACTCCGTCAGAAGGTTCCAGAAGCGCCGGCGAAGGCAATAAAAGCGCCGTGCGGTAGTCAGTACGGGGATCAGACAGCGCCGGTGAAGAGATGTGACGTGAAGACGGACCGTTTGCGGAAGAAGGGGATTCCCAGGCACGCTAGTCGACGTGTTTCTCGAGCATCTGCATTTCCGGAAGAAGCTCCGTCTTCGAGACTTGCTGAGATCATCCGGCTCAAGACCAGCACGGGTGAAGACGAGTGGACACTTTGTGTTCCTATTCATTCTGTACTCTACGTGGTGAACACTTAGTGCTTGTCGTTAATTATTTTCCTGAGTTTTTTCACGCCCATCCAAATTGCATCGTGATGTACCCAGCCGAAATGTGTGTGTGTATGTAACTGTCTTATTTGATTAATATGTTTTGTTGTGTTTTGAGATCTCTAGGCACTGACTTGGTCTTTGGACCACGACCAGTGTTTACTGGCGAACCAGAGGGCCCCTTATTAATTGTCCGTGCTTTCGTGGGGTTATTTCCAGAAGCTGATAAGTCGGCTATGGAATTCGGTCCGTCGTTGGCGCCTCGTTCACGGGGTGTGTGACACGTCGACTAATATAAAAATATAGAAAAGGAGCAAGGGGAAGCTGCGCGGGTTATTTAAATAAATACAGGCCATATTACTCTCCCAAAAACATCTTGGCTGACGCTGGCTTATTTAATAAGCAGGGCCATTCTTTAGGGTGAAACAGACCCCCTAAAGTTCATCTATGACCTAATGCAGCGCAGCTTTAGGATATGACGAAATAAATGCATTTCTGCGTCACCATCAGGTGTACCGCGAACCCGTTTACACTAAACTAGTTCAGAGTTAGCAATGACGCATTCATGTTCTCACTCTTGCTGCAGGTCTGTAAAGAATGCATAATCCTGTGTTGTGTCCGTCACGGTCATCAGTCAATCACTTTCTAAAAACATATGGCGGCACTTTGCACACCGATATTTCTTCATGTAATAACTGGCTTTTTTTTCTTACGTATAATAGTTATGCATCTGCAGTCGCAATTACTGTCACTTTTGCGCTATTGCTTGTATAGTACCCCTGTCACACGGCACATGTAATGTCATTTGCAGTAAATGACATTCATATCGAATGTCGTTGCGGTCTTGCATTCCGAGCCTGCACGGGTAAACAAAACGGCATTCGCAATCGATGGCGATGTTCATCGGCAGGCTGCTATCATAACGAAACCTTACAAATCGTGCTTCTTGTTTACATATTTTCACTATTGTTAGCCGTACAATGGTAAACGTTGGATGGTTATCTGAAAATATATTAGATTTCGTTTTAACTGATCGATTTTGTAATTTTTTTCCAAGCCGCTGTCGTCGAGATTACACAAGTCGCGCATGCATGAGTTAGGGAAACTCATTCATTGGGCGAATGCCATCAGCTGTGAATGTCCTTAACTATGCCCGTGTACAAGCAACAAAAATGGCATTGACACGTAATCTCATTCGCTGCGAATGACATTACATGTGCCGTGTAACAGGGGTATAAGTTCTGTATTTCTTAATGGGTCACCTTAAAGGGGGACTATTCTTTCTATAGTTTGAGCAATATAAAATGTAGGATGTTCTAGTACTGTTCTGCTAACCAAAAATATTGAAATTTGTGTTTTCGTAGTGATTCTTGCAATAATTCATGTAGCTTTTTTTCTCCTGTACGATCCAGCACTAACCTTTCTTTCTGTAAATGGGCGTGAGACACCCACCTGCATTTATCTTGTTGAGACTGGCAGTATCGCAAGTAAATAAATAAGTAAATAAAGAAAAAAGCTGTCGCAGTTTCACCTGAAAGGCGAAGCATCAATTGCGATAGCAAATTTGAAGAGAGCTATACGGAGTAATAATAGCAGCTTTATCAGCTGTATAAACTTGGACATGCAGCAGCACCGGCAACACGCAGAACTGTTGTCGACGCCGTCGGCGTTTTGCCCGCGTTCGCTCAAAATGCGTGCGGCGTTGGTGACTGTTGCCGGAGCCTCTGATATAAATAAGCACTTGGTGCCGCAGCTAAACGTCGCCTCCCTTCCCTCCCCCCCCTCCCCCACGGCCTGTCGCGCGTCGGAAGAAGGCACGTTTGCTCTACATATATGGTGATTGTAGAGGAGGAAAGAGACGCCTACTTCTGCAGCCCTTAAGGGAGCACAGCGCAGAACGCGCGTTTGTTCTCCGCCGTGCGTTCACTCCCCGTGAAAGCGCGCGTCCCTCGCGCCCTTTCACTCGCACATACAGCGTTCGGCGTGCGGCGACGATTTCTTCTCCATTGACGTCATACGGAAACTCACGGCGACGGCGACGCCGACGGCAGAAATCTGCTTTTGAGTGTCCATATAATTGCTATCGCAATAATAAAAACATCTCACGTCCACACTAAAAAACGTTGCGACGCATCAATTTAGTCAACCGTGTGAGTGCACTAAAATTTTATTTTTTGTGTTTCTTTTTTCTTTCAGAAAGTAAGGATGTGCCCCTTTTTATGTGCTCAACCATTGCAGAGAAAAAGGCGCTGTGGCTGATGGCAGTGGATGGCGAAACTTTACAAGCCCTTGTCGAATGACAAAAGTACAACTTACAAATAAAGTCTGCGTTTACAGTCGCTGAGAGTATTTACTGGTGTTCTTTACAAGTGTAGATAAGCAGCACATTGAAAAGCATTATTTTTTCTCTGCTTGCTTCGTACACTAGATGTAAATGACTGCAAGGAGCAGGTAAAAGTGCTTTGTGATGCTTGGTAATACTTAATAATATACGTCCCAAATTATTACGCTCCTTCCGGAGTATGATTTTAATATCTCATAGGTTATAGAAGAAAGTATTAACTGCTAGCCTTGCTTGCTTGAACAGCCACCCATTTCTAGAGTGCAAGATCCAAGAAATGATGCTATACAGTGTGAACTCGCTGCGTGCAACGTCAGCACCCCTGAAATCCTTGGGTGGCATCGGTCTCGTCTTTAAGTATAGAGCACACTATCCTTAGCCCAGTGCCTGTCTAAAGTAAGCTTCTATAAACACCTGTAAACATATAGCAGCAGTTTCCCTACATAGGGAACTAGGGAAAGGAGAGGCAATTTAAGCGCAGGTTTTGGGCCCTGCTGATTAGTCTAGAAGCTGAACCTATGCGCTGCTGAGAAGCCGTTGGGGGGCTAGTGCCGTCCAGTATCGCCTGGGCCGCCTGGCAACGTCGGAACTCCGAGGAACTTGTTGACGTACGAGACGTCAAACGAGCGTCTGCAACGAAGCTCACGGTAGTTCACCTCAAGTTAGCTCAACCTGCTTCAGGGAAGTCGTCAGATCTAGACTCCCGGGAAACACAGCCCAGCAATTCGCATCCACCTCGACAAGATCGGCCGCCAGCATTCTTCCGGAATGCTTTGTGCGGCGACTTCATGGTTTATGGACTTGCTGCTGCTGCCCGGCCACGCGTACGACATCGTTCGTTTCTTTTTCTTTTCATTGGAACTTTGCTTTAGTCAATTACTGTAAGTGTTATTCTTGTATATTTGATCCGAGCCCTGTTTCATATGTAAATGTACTGTTAATTGCTCGTATTTATTTGTCTTCATCATTGTGTGATATTAAGTTCAGGTGTGTTAGTCTCTCTTGTGTTTTTCTTATTATTTTATTTTATTAACTTGTGTATATTTATCAGTCGATAAATATCTTTTTTTTGTTTACTCCCGACTCTGACTCTTTTCACTGTGTTCGCTTGAGTATGGAACGACCAACCAGCTTGTCTACCCCGTCGATCGACTTCGCGCCGACGACGAATCGGGGACAGCTGTGACATAAACTCAGAAGACTGCAGGTTCGAGTCCTGTCGCGGACGCCAGTTTATGTCACAGCTGTCCCCGATTCGTCATCGGCGCGAAGTCAATCGACGGGGTAGACAAGCTGGTTGGTCGTTCCGTACTCAAGCGAACACAGTGAAAAGAGTCAGAGTCGGGAGTAAACAAAAAAAACAAGATATTTATCGACTGATAAATATACACAAGTTAATAAAAGAAAATAAAAAGAAAAACACAAGAGAGACTAACACACCTGAACTTAATATCACACAATGATGGAGACAAATAAATACGAGCAATTAACAGTACATTTACATATGAAACAGGGCTCGGATCAAATATACAAGAATAACACTTACAGTAATTGACTAAAGCAAAGTTCCAATGAAAACAAAAAGAAACGAACGATGTTATACGCGTCGCCGGGCAGCAGCAGCAAGTCCATAAACCATGAAGTCGACGCACAAAGCATTCCCGAAGAATGCTGGCGGCCGATCTTGTCGAGATGGCTGCGAATTGCTGGGCTGTGTTTCCCGGGAGTCTAGATCTGACGACTTCCCTCAAGCAGGTTGAGCTAACTTGAGGTGAACTACCGTGAGCTTCGTTGCAGACGTTGCTTTGACGTCTCGTACGTCAACAAGTTCCTCGGAGTTCCGACGTGGCCAGGCGGCCCAGGCGATACTGGACGGCACTAGCCCCCCAACGGCTTCTCAGCAGCGCATAGGTTCAGCTTCTAGACTAATCAGCAGGGCCCAAAACCTCCGCTTAAATTGCCTCTCTTTTCCCTAGTTCCCTATGTAGGGAAACTGCCGCTATGTAGAGTTCTCCGAATTCACGGCTCTTTGCTCTCAACTATACTCCCAACAATCTTGGCCGCGGCCCTTTCACTATGGACGAAGAACCGCAGATTCTCCTCTATCCCAATGTCAAGGGCCAAGGTCGAGCCCGGCACTACCACGTGGCCATACACGCACATTTCGGGGTCCGTAATCGGCGTGTCGCGTCTGGAATCGAGATGGCACCCCGAGTGGCCACGACGCTTTTGACGCCCGTAATTCGGCGTGTCGATGTCGAATAAATTATACGCTGCACAGTCAGGAGCCCACGTTTTTGACGCTCGTAATTCGGCGTGTCGTTAATCAGCGTCCAAACCATTCGAAAATATGCCGCTCCGTGACACTTAACTTTGTTTAAATTTTCTATTACGCTTGAAAATGTTAAGTCATTGTATGTTACACCTTAATGTTACTTTGCATTTCTGTGAATGACTTAACATATCTTTATCTAACTGGCCCCCTCCTGCGATAATGCCTTCGAGGCGACGCAGGTATTCTGTAAATAAATAAAATAAATAAATAAATGCAAAGTTCTCAAGGCTCAGCAATAAGTTGTCCACTATGGAATATTATTCTTCATATAAATTTAAATCTTCCCTTACTGCTCGGTATGTCAACACACGCATACGCCGATGACAGGTCGTTGTAATTTCAACAACCAAACGCTCGCATCAACAAGGAAGGGCACACGAGACAGTAATGTTATATCCAGCAGGGTGCTTCGTGTAAAACTCACCATCAGTGCAGAAAAATCGTGCTTCATATGCCTCCCTAATAGACATGGCAATCGTTCTACCCAAATTTTGAACCCCACTGTTCCTTTAAATGGCGTCACCCTGAAATACCAACAGAAACATTCACCGACGATTACGACGATTCGCCCTAATGCGAAATACGAGCGCAGTTTTCATTTCATACGTGTTTTCATTTCGCGATATATTGGCTGGCGCGTACAATCTGTTTCGTGCGGCACGTTGCAAACGGTGTGAAGTGTGGCGCGACTGCCTCGTTAATCGGGAGATCGCGAGAGGCAGTGCGTGGGTTACTTGGGGGCGCGATTCACAGCAGCCGCCGCAGTGAGAACTCCGCTCATGCAGCGTTTTGTTTCCATATATGGCACCGTTGGCGTCATCGGTGAACAGACGACGCTTCTAGCGCCATTTCGTAGCCAACCCCGCCTTGCGCGGCACTACGCTTTTCTTCTCACCTTGCTCTACCGCCTCATGCTACTCCGCTCTCCTCCTCGCCCTCTCTTCGCTGTCGCCGTTTATTCCGCCGCTGCGCTCCACGTTCGCTCTTACATCCTTCGCTGTGTCCGTTCGCTCGAGGGACGCCGAAAGCGGAGGCTCGCCGCAGGAACTGGCGCTTGAGAGCTGTGCTCTAAAATGAAAATCCCTCGGCGGTATTTTTTTATTTAAACCTAACCTTTACAGAACATGTAACTACATCCGGACAAAATAAGAAATTACTTGTTCCCGTCTACTTACATTTTTCTTAAATGTATTATTATGTACGCATAGTTCACATACGCCTTTTATATCATATGCAGCAGCCCTTTGGAGGCCGATATTTTCGACCTCTCAGTTCCAGACAACGCGTGCTCCTACTCACCATCACAGGCCCACAACTTGTGCGGAATGCTGTGAGAAGAGTCCAGTTACCTCACTCGTCCTGTCTTGTTCTCGTGCTCGGTGTTTAGCTATGCACGAATTAGCTCAGTGGCCTATTTTAATATATTACATGTTCCCCTAGAATTAGGTGCTTGGTTAAAATAAAATGAACACGTATACACATGGGTAGTTGAAAATATGATATAGTCATTCTGTACAGTACTGACGTTGAGCACGGGCAACTTAAGCATCCAATAAAGGTGAAAATTTGTGAGAGTGATGTCGCGGTAAACCACTGTTAAGCGCAAGAGGTGCCATGAAGCTCACTGAATGTACAAATTCCTACTGACAGATACAGCGGTGTATCAAGCATCATTTCTGCGAGAAATTTTTCATATAAATTATCCTGAAAAAGTAAACGGTCTTGGAGTCCTAGTAGCCAAGGTAATTACGTTTCCCTAAAAGCATCGCACGTTTTTCGGCCTGCCGCACGCAAATGCTTTTTTTTTTCTTCCAACCCGCTTGTACCCGAATGAAGCAGTTCAGGATGGTCCGAACCAGTTCCAACCGTCATTATTTTTGTTTCTAAGCTGAACCGAACCGAAAAGTGTGAACCCAAATCTGAACAGCAGTCGAAAATATTGCAGTTCGCTACCCTGGGTTCACTCACCTGCCTTGGATCAGGTGTGTATGCTCACATACGCTTTGGCACTCGAGCTCAGCGCTTTTATTTTTTCGTTTGCGTCATGTTTTTCGTTCGTGAAATACGTATAACGGTACGGCTAGAAAGACAGTGGAAGAATCTATCTCCTTCCCGCCGTGGTTGCTCAGTGGCTATGGTGTTGGGCTGCTGAGCACGAGGTCGCGGGATAGAATCCCGGCTACGGGGGCCGCATTTCGATAGGGGCCGAATGCGAAAACACCCGTGTACTTAGATTTAGGTGCACGTTAAAGAACCCCAGGTGGTCCAAATTTCTGGAGTCCCCCACTACGGCGTGCCTCATAATTAGCTCGTGGTTTTGGCACGTAAAACGCCATAATTTAATTTTTTAAGAGTCTATTTCAGACTAATATAAATGCGCACCCTTAACGAAAGCAAAATGACAGACTTTGTGGCCATTTCTAGCCCGAGAAATCTAACAACTGTATAAAGCTTCAGACAGAATTGAAATGTCTTATTTTTAAGATATATCCAAATACAGATCAGCGAAAATATATTCTGGGTGTTTTCGAGAAAATGCTCCGTAAAATCATCTTTAGAAAACGTTTTCAACACATATTCACAAATGTCTTCGAAAATGCCTTAGCAAAACGTTCTTTTTGCAAGGCGTCTTTCAGACGTAGACTAATGACGTTTTGTAGCCATCTTGAATAGTTGTACATGTTTTAGCTCATTATGGCTGGTCACAGATGTCTACAAATAAGTTTTGTGTTCAGTGGCTTGGAAGGCTCTGCTTCGTGCTGTATTTTTGGGCTTGTTCTTTATCTACTTAGATTTGTGCAGTTCCTTTGCATTCGAGTATTCTGTGCTGCGTGCTGTATTTTTTGGGTTTGTTCTTTATCTACTTAGACTGGTGCAGTATCATTGCATTTGAGTATTAAGTGTCAAGCCAGTGAAGAAGTTCTGACCAAGAAATGGCGCCGCATCTAGAGGTAGACGCGAAATTTTTATTGTGCTTTATTTCACAGAGGTATGAGAGCCGTTCATGGTAATTTTTCATTTTTTAAAAGTAAATTTTATCGAATACGTCAATAATTTTCGAGCACTACACAACATGTTGAAACAGCTGGCCAGATTAACGTGGAACAAACACAGCCCCATTTAAAATTCATTTAGAATATTTACTGGTTGCTGGTTAATCAGGTTTTGTTCGCTCGTTGCTGCTCGGGTTCAAGCAGATCAATTTTGAAAAGTGTATATTTTCTGGGCGTTTCTTTTATGCGGTACGCTGTTCAGTTCGGTTGCCTTCTTTAAGGCTTGTAGGTATACTGACAATAGTTACAAAACGAGACGTAATATCTGTTAACAGCTGTCATTCCTCATAAGGGAAGACTAACAGCGGCGATAAGGCTAAACATGCACTCTGTTAGATATGGAAGGCATCATAGTTTCATGATGCCTTTGGGCTTGAAGTTCTTCGGGGGTAAGGGTAGAGGCTTGATGATCATTGCCGGCCTTGCGTTTTTGCTAGCGCTTGGGCAGCCTTCCGAGTGGCTGTCCAGCTCCTCATTGAGAAGTCGTGACTTGTCACTCTTCGTGGGTCTCTTGCAGCAGCACCGATCTGCCACTTTAGATGCCTCCCCACCACTCGAGTAGACGTCACGCAAGATGGAAGAAAGCTCGTCCTCCAAGCTGTCGCCAAGGGAGCTGCTCCCTGATGCATCTTCTGGCTTGTCAGCCGAATTCTTTGATCCTGCACATCCCAAGAAGCGTACTGTATTCTTTAAAAAGACGCACTGAAAAGTCACAACATTAGGTTCTCTAAAAAGCAGCAATTCCAACTCGAGCGAGGGCAGTCGTTGAAAAAGTATACTAGTGCAGTATTCACGGAACTATATTCACGGCCACTGTAACATGAAATTGAAGAATGATTCTCCAATGCGGGTAACTTAAGTGAAGGTCACTACGTAGCCATGCATCGACGGAAGATCAACACGCGACAATACTGTAGGCATAACGTTTATAAAAGGAGACATACGTACAAACATAATCCATATATTTCATAGCTGGAACTGGCATGCATGGAATGACCTAAGTGGTATCACAGCTAAATAAAAAAAATGTCGCAGTTTCACCCGAAAGGCGAAGCATCAATTGCGATAGCAAATTAGTAGATAGCTATGCGGAGTAAGGTTAGTTAGTTAGTTATGTAAGGTTTTGTGGCGCAAAAGCAACTAAGGCTATGATGCGCCATGCACAGGTTGAAAATATGTAACTTGATAAAAGTGCTTCAAGCAACAAAGATCATTTACATTAAAATTTGTTTAAGAACCCTGTTTCATCTAAAAAATTAAAAACATCGTCTAGAGATATTTTATCAGCTGTATAAACTTGGACATGCAGCAGCACCAGCAACGCGCAGAACTGTTGTCGACGCCGTCGGCGTTTTGCCCGCGTTCGCACCGAACGTGCGCGCCGTTGGTTACTGTTGCCGGTGCCTCTGGGGGCGGCTCGAAGGTTTTGTAGCGTTAGCTACACTGGCCTAGCCAAGCCCGTTTCGCGCGGCACATCAAGAGCCGTGCTGCGCATGCGCAAGGATCAGTGATGTCACACGGCTTGCGCACCGGAGCCACCGGAGCCGGCACCTCTCGCGCACTCCGCCACCGCCGCGCGCGACTCACCGCCGCCGGTCTGCGCATTCCAGCGGAGTGACGTCGTAACCGTGGTACACGCACTGGCGCCGGCGCGCGCTCGCTGTGCAGTCGCCGTCTGACACTGCGCTGGAGCCACTGCGCTTCTGACTGGCATTTGCCAGTGTGGTATAGCCATGGAGAAGGAGAGCGCAAATGCTGCTCAACAGCGCAGAAGAACGGAGAAGCTTGACTCATAAGAATAATCTTATCTTAAGAATAATCTTAAAATAAGCTAAGAATAATCAGCTGAACCTTTGCTAAAGCTACGTATATCCTGGCATAGCCGAACTAAGCCACTGCAACTTTTAGGAGCAAAGCTCCTTATAGCGGCACCCGTTCCGTCCCCGTCGTAGTAGTAGTAGTGTGTAACCAGTCTGAGAAAATGAGAAAAAAAATCACAGCATATCCACGAAGTGAATGATGATGAGTGGGCGAAGCACCGGGGGATCATTCGGGTAAACCACAGCTACGGACGAGAGATAAAGAGAGCGCACGTCGGGAACGAGAGCCTCAAGGTAGTTTTATCAGCTGTATAAACTTCGATATGCAGCAGCACCAGCAACGCGCAAAACTGTTGTCGACGCCGTCGGCGTTATGCCCGCGTTCGCACCGAACGCGCGCAAGGTGGAACTGGAAGTGGAAGCAGTACCCGAACGCCATCTAGTGAACACTTCATAAAGCTACAGGTGGCTACATACTACTACTACTACAGAGGAGGGAACGACCCACACCCTAAGGAGCTTCGCCCCTAAAATTCCGAAGTTGTGTCCGTAGCGCAGAATCGAACCAGGGACCCCTCGCTTCCGAGCGCGCGGCGTTAGCCCACTACGCCACGAAGCGCACATAGACACACGCACCACGATGGCAATAAATACCCAACATTAACGAAAGGCCGCGTTTCTAGCGCGTTTCTAACGCGTTTGTGCTAGCGCGTTACGGCCCGTGTAAGAAGCTGGTGTAAGACGCTGTGGCCTCTCCGCCTTATCTTCAACGCGTTTCGAACGCGCTGCCCAAGGCGGTGGCAAGTCAAGTTCAAGTCGAGGAGCGTTTATGAATACGGGGGGGTATACTCTGTCAGCAGTCATGTGATGGCGTCGGCAAACGCGGTGCACGTTCCGGCATGTGTAAATGGCTGCGTAAGACGCTGTGGCCGCTCCCCCTTACTAGAGACATAGAGAAAGAAAAAAAAAAGTTGTCGCAGTTTCACCTGAAAGGTGAAGCATCAATTGCGATAGCAAACTTGAAGAGAGCTATACGGAGTAATGATAGCAGCTTTATCAGCTGTATAAACTTGGACATGCAGCAGCACCGGCAACACGCAGAACTGTTGTCGACGCCGTCGGCGTTTTGCCCGCGTTCGCTCAAAATGCGTGCGGCGTTGGTGACTGTTGCCGGAGCCTCTGATATAAATAGGCACTTGTTGCCGTAGCTAAACGTCGCCTCCCTTCCCTCCACCTCCCCCCCCTCCCCCACGGCCTCTCGCGCATCGGAAGAAGGCGCGTTTGCTCTACATATATGGTGATTGTAAAGGAGGAAAGAGACGCCTAGTTCTGCAGCCCTTAAGCGAGCACGGCGCAGAACGCGCGTTTGTTCTCCGCCGTGCGTTCACTCCCCGTGAAAGCGCGCGTCCCTCGCGCCCTTTCACTCGCACATACAGCGTTCGGCGCGCGGCGACGATTTCATCTCCATTGACGTCATACGGAACCTCACGGCGACGGCGACGGCGACGGCGACAGGCGACGGCGACGCCGACGGCAGAAATCTGCTTTTGAGTGTCCATATAATTGCTATCGCAATAAAAGTTAAGAGAGGACACTCCGCGAAATCTGGCCTCAGGGAGTACGTCACGACCACGTAACAAACTAGTGCTCTCACCAAACGCCAGAGGACGCAAGTGCGAAAAACAAAAAGTTATCATCAATTAAACAGAATGTTTTTTACAAAATAATAATTATGCGCCTATATTTGATATGTTATTTATACATAAAAACAATTTATTCAACGCACCTTACGTGGTTATTTTTGTTCAGCCACACTGCCATAAGCAGCATGTACGATTTCGCGCCGAGAGTACTCGCCATACCAGCATGCGACAAGCCCAGGCATGACCATAGGCATGACAGCGGGAAGGTTTCGTCGACATCGGCTGCTTCGGTGTTTTCGTGTGTGAGACAGCAGGGGAGGTACGTTTTCAAGCGAAGCTTGTTGAATTACATGTTGTTGGGCTAGTTGGGTCATTGAATCAGAAAAAGGTTACAACTGCGCGAATAAGACGCCATGTAAGAAACATAAACACGCCCACACGCGTTGCGCTTCGTGTGGGTGGGCGTTTCTGTGTTTCTTACCTGGTGTCTTATTCGCGCAGTTGTAATCTTTTTCTGGAGCTTGTGAGGACGGCGAGGTTTGCTAAAAAACAGTTTGCGGCTGTATGCGGCGGCAAGACGTGAACATTGTGCAACGTATGCAGAATCGCGTTCGGCTCGATGGAACGGAACGCCTCCGTCCCATCGTGGAACGCGTACAAGATTTCGCCCTAGCTATAAACTGGGGCACGGCGTCAAGCCGAGGCGACGCGTGCTGTGCGCTGAGCTCGGTGCGAAACATTAGGGAGTTTTCGAATAGCGTACGAAAAGCTTGCGGCGTAGCGGCGAACGCGTCGTACGCTCGCGGGCTCCCAGCCCGCAACGCTACGCCCGCAAGCTTTGCTTTCGCTATTCGAAAACTCGAAAACTCCCTGTTGAGGAGCGGTCGCTGGGCCTCGCATGCTTCACGACGCGTTTCCCGAAGCCTCGGACCACGAATAAATCCTGGTGTGCATTTACTGACATTTTCAGACAGCGCTGATGCCATGCCGTCCGGCGGTCCAAGCTACGGCAGCTACTGCTGTGTTTCGTGGAGCTTGAACAATGGCAGAACCCACAAGAAGCCAGGGACGAGTTTCTTCCTCATACCACGGGACGGCAGGTGCGCTAAAGCTTTTGTATGGTTTGCATGTCTTCAAGGTTACTTTTCGTGCTTGCTCAGTGAGGCTAACAATAACAAAATCACTGTTCGAGCACTTCGCCTTCAGCTGATAGTTCATTGCCGATGCAGGATGACAGCATGGATGCAGTATGCTGGACGAGATGATCTCCTGAGTAAGCCGGCCAGCCTATTGTACGCAACGTACAGGGTTTGCAGCGACCATTTTACTGCTGAAAGTTTCATGGACCCTGGGCACACAAGGCTTACAAGAATGGCTGTTCCCAGTGTGCAACCAATTGCACCATGTAAGTGATTGACAGAAACTCAATTATCTGCGATAGCAGCCACTTCTTTTAAATCAGTGGTGACGAGTTAACCTGGAAGATATTTGTAGCCGATGGAGAAACCTCGCTGTAGAAGTAACACTTCGAAAGTCTTAAATTTTGTGAATTGTGGGCTATTACCTTCCTAACAGCTTTACATTCCCGTCATTCTTTTATGCTATTGACCTGTGCAACTTGTTTTGAAATACATTGAAGGGCTATTTAACGTTAACTTGAAGCCTTCATGCACATGTACACATATACCTCGTATCAAAGAAAGCTGGCACTGTCGATAATTCCACAAACCACAAATTGCTTGTTTCTCTGTTGATGCATTCTCTTTTCTTCCACCTACCAATTCATGCGTTTGAAAGGGCGGTTTAAATTTTCCTGTGCTACAAGCTTTGTAACTTGTACCAACTACACATATATGCAGGTTCTCTGAGCATCGCTTCAAGTAGTGACTGGGACATGACTGCAGAAGCCGCACTGCAAGGTGTGGATGTGCTTCAGTTTTTGTTATTTTAAGCCTCTTACTGACAAATTGTTGTTGTTTCATTTCTTTAGGGTCTGCGGCAGAGGCTTCGAAAAGCGGCTCCCACACATTGAAGTGCCCCGAGGAGCAGGGTGTGTACAGTGTCGACTTGTCTTTTTTTTTCGAACTGAGTTGACTGTTGACCAAACCTCTACAGGTGGCAGCTCCCATGTAGCTGGTGAAGGAGTTCCTGCTGACTGCGTCTTGCTGGAGGAAACCTTGGGCAGTCGCTCAGTTGTCACAAAGGGAACATGTGTGACTGGTGAGTTTACTGTTTGCTTCAACACTTATGTTCACTTCGACAGACTATTGATATAGAGACTTCCGCAGGCTGCTCGCAAGATTGTTCCGACAGCAGTGTCCGAGGTACTGAACAAGCTTCACAAGACTCTCCAGAAGATGTGTCCTCCAACAGCTCCACGCCTGAGTGCCCTACAGCAAATGGTGATTATGCTGTTATTGCAGCTGTTTTCAATGTGCAATTTTATGTTTAGGACATTCTGAGCAAACTAGCACCAATAAAATGTCATGGTGGGCTCTCAGTGATTTTCATTATTAGGGTGCCATTGTTAATTTTTTTTTTCAATTTGTGGAATCGAAAACTTTGCACCACAGAAAGTTGGGCACCTTGGGTAAAAAAGAAGCGAAGAAAGCGCTCGTACGGGATTAGTTGCTGTTCGCTTTAAATCAATTTTTGTTTATTGCAGTGCTTTCCTGTGTGCCAGCTGCAAGGTCTCCATCAAAGAAATACAAGCAAACCATTCGACGTCTGCAAGACAAAGTAGCAGCACAGCGGAAAACTATCAAAAGACTGCTGAGGCAGCCTCACCGAGCACCGTCATCGACTTCAAAGGCCCTTGGCATTATCCGACCGCACGTCACCGAGGAGGTTTTTAAACTTCTTTCTGCACATGTTCGCTTCAGGCCCAAAGGCAAGGGCAAGCGGTTTCCCGTGTGGTTCAAGAAATTTGCTCTTCACTTAAACTTCCGTGGTCCGCGAGCATACCGATTTCTGGCTCCATATTTTTCTTTGCCCTCCCGGCGTTCATTAAGGAGGTGGCTAGCCAATGTGAAGATGACTCCAGGCACAATTCCAGGAATCATTTCTTCCATTGCCACAAATACTCAAGCTTGGAATGAACGGGACCGAGCGTGTGCTTTAGTTTTCGATGAAATAGCACTCAAAAAGAATTTGTGTTATGATGCTGCACGGGACATTGTCCAGGGTTTTACAGATGATGGCACTGATCGCACTTCAACCATTGCTGATCGAGCAATGGTAGTTCTTCTTGTTGGTGTTTCGAAAAAGTGGGTTCAACCGGTTGCTTTTACTATAGGGCACACATCAACACCATCATCTGTTATGCATAACCTGCTGGTGTCACTCATTGTGGAGCTTAGGAGCATTAACATTGCAGTGAAAGCAGTCATTTGTGACCATGGGCAGTTCAAATGTAAGTCTCGCCTCAGCATAAATGACAATGACTCAGAGAAAAAAGTTGTCGCAGTTTCACCTGAAAGGCGAAACATCAATTGCGATAGCAAATTTGTAGAGAGCTATACGGAGTAATGATATTAGCTTTATCAGCTGTATAAACTTGGACATGCAGCAGCACCGGCAACACGCAGAACTGTTGTCGACGCCGTCTGCGTTTTGCCCGCGTTCGCTCAAAATGCGTGCCGCGTTGGTGACTGTTGCCGGAGCCTGTGATATAAATAGGCACTTGGTGCCGCAGCTAAACGCCGCCTCCCTTCCCTCCCCCACGGCCTCTCGCGCGTCGGAAGAAGGCGCGTTTGCTCTACATATATGGCGATAGTAAAGGAGGAAAGAGACGCCTACTTCTGCTGCCCTTAAGCGAGCACGGCGCAGAACGCGCGTTTGTTCTCCGCCGTGCGTTCACTCCCCGTGAAAGCGCGCGTCCCTTGCGCCCTTTCACTCGCACATACAGCGTTCGGCGCGCGGCGACGATTTCATCTTCATTGACGTCATACGGAACCTCACGGCGACGGCGACGGCAACGCCGACGGCAGAAATCTGCTTTTGAGTGTCCATAAAATTGATATCGCAATAAAAGACTTTAAGACTCAAAAACCACTGAAATGGGTTAAGACGTCCGTACTATGAGAAGGAAACACAAAGGACGCTGGTAGAAGTAATAGTCATGAGCATGACTCAGAGAAAATGACAATGACTCAGAGAAAAAAGATTAACACTCAAAAGCCACTGAAATGGGTTCTGACGTGGATATTAAATGAAGGAAACACTAAGCGATTGTGGTAGAAGTCAAAGTCATGACCATGACTCCGCAAAAATGAGAATGACTAAGCAAAAAAAACATTAACACCTAAAAATCACTGGAATGCGTTCGGATGTGGGCACTAAGTTCTTCTTCTTCTTCTTCTTTCTGGGGTTTTACGTGCCAAAACCAGTTCTGATTATGAGGCACGCCGTAGTGGAGGGCTCCGTATTAATTTTGACCACCTGGGGTTCTTTAACGTGCACTACAACGCAAGCACACGGGTGTTTTTGCATTTCGCCTCCATCGAAATGCGGCCGCCGCGGCGGGGATTCGATCCCGCGATCTCGAGCTCAGCAGCGCAACGCCTTAGCTGACTGAGCTACCCCGGCGGGTTGTGGGCACTAAGTTATGAAAAAAAAACACTAAAGGATGATGTTAGAAGTCATTACCATGGGCATGAGTCAGCAAAAATGACAATGACTAATCGAAAAACGATTAATACTCAAAAACCACTGAAATGGGTTTGCACGTGGGCACTAAGTGAAGGAAACACTAAACGATAGTGGTAGTCGAAGTCATGACCATGACTCAGCAAAAATGAGAATGACTCACTAAAAAAAGATGATTACTTGAAAATTAATGGAATGGGTTCGGATGTGATACCAAGTGAAGGAAAACGCTAAATGTTGATGGTCGAAGTCAGAATCATGAGCATGACTAAGGCTTTCACCGGTCTCTTAGGTGTTGATAAAGGGACTCCTGAGCACTCATGACTTGAATGTCATGAGATGCGTCTCATGTAGGTTATGAAAGAGTCACCTACGTATTGGTGCTCTCATGGTCGTTTCATTAACATGGTAGGCTTCCCGCACACTACTTCGCAAAACATCGATTCCCACAGGGCGTGGGATCTGCCGGCTTTTTTATATAAATACGCATTTGGTGCCGCAGCTAAACGTCGCCTCCCTTCCCTCCCATCCCCTCACGGCCTTTTGCGTGACGGAAGAAGTCGAGTTTGCTCTTCGCCGTGCCTTCGCTCCACGTGAAAGAGCGCGTCCCTTGCGCACGTACAGCATACGGCGCGCGGCGACGATTTCATCGCCGTTGGACTCTATACGGAACCTCACGGCGATGGTGATGCGACGACGATGGCAGAAATCCGCTTGGAGTGTCCATATAATTTCTATCACAATAAAAAAAATGTCGCAGTTTCACCCGAAAGGCGAAGCTTCAATTGCGATAGCAACTTAGCAGAGAGCTATAGGGGGTAAGAATAGTAGTTTTATCAGCTGTATAAACTTGGACATACCGCAGCACCAGCAACGCGCAGACCTTTTGTCGATGCCATCGCCGTTTTTCCCGCGTTCGCACCGAACGCACGCGGCGTTGGTGACTGTTGCCAGGGCCTCTGGGGGTGGCTCGGAGATTTTCGACGAGATCAGAACGGGAAACTCGTCGAGCAGCGTCGGAAGTCTTTACCACCTTCTCGCCTCTCAACGTTTTTATATAAATATGCATTTGGTGCCGCAGCTAAACGTTGCCTCCCCTCCCTCCCTCCCGTCCCCCCACGGCCTTTCGCGCGACAGAAGTCGCGTTTACTCTCTCTCTCTCTCTCTCTCTCTCTCTATATATATATATATATATATATGTGATTGTAAAGGAGGAAAGAGACGCTTAATTCTGGAGCCCTTCAGGGAGCACGGCGAAGAACGCGCGTTTGTTCACCGCTGTGCGTTCGCTCCCCGTAAAAGCGCGCGTCCCTCTTGCTCTTTCACTCGCACATACAGCGTCCGGCACGCGGCGACGATTTCATCGCCGTTGACGTCATACGGAACCTCACGGCGATGGCGACGATGACGACGACGGCGACGACGACAGCAGAAATCCTCTTTGAGTGTCCATATAATTGCTATCTCAATAAAAAGTGGTCGCAGTTTCACCTGAAAAGCGAAGCATCAATTTCGATAGCAAATTTGTAGAGCTATACGGAGTAATGATAATAGCTTGATCAGCTGTATAAACTTGGACATGCAGCAGCACCGGCAACACGGAGAACTAATGTCGACGCTGTCGGCGTTTTGCCAGCGTTCACACAAAATGCGTGCGGCGTTGCTGACTGTTGCCGGAGCCTTTGATATAAATAGGCACTGGGTGCCGCAGCTAAACGTCACCTCCCTTTCCTCCCCCTCTCCCCCCCTCAGCCTTTCGCGCGTCGGAAGAAGGCGCGTTTGCTCTACATATATGGTGATTGTAAAGGAGGAAAGAGACGCCTACTTCTGCAGCCCTTAAGGAAGCATGGCGCAGAACGCGCGTTTGTTTTCCGCCGTGGGTTCACTCCCCGTGAAAGAGCGCGTCCCTCGCGCCCTTGCACTCGCACATACAGCGTTCGGCGGCGCGCGGCGACGATTTCATCTCTATTGACGTCATACGGAACCTCACGGCGACGGCGACGATGACGGCGACGGCAGAAATCTGCTTTTGAGTGTCCATATAATTGCTATCGCAATAAAACTCTCATTGGGCGTATGCTGTATGTGCGAGTGAAAGCGCACGAGGGCGGGGGACGCGCGCTTTCACGGGGAGCGAACGCACGGCTGAGAGCAAACGCGACATCCCAGTGGAAGGGGAGCGGTGGGCGAGGAGGGCATCGAGGCACCCTAGACTGTGCGTGTACGTGCCCACTCTCCCACTGCGGCGCATTGCGCGCATCCCTAGCCGCGTTTACATGAATGCGACAACTGGCGCATCGCATCGCATCACATCAACTTGCTAGCGCATCGCATCCATGTAAACGGGGCTAATGCGCTAGGAAAGCGCGTCACATTAATGCGCCAGGCGGGGTGGATTGAGACGCGTAAGTCGACTTTCGCAGTGCATGTCAACGCGATCCCTGCCGGCCTCTGCCGCCTGTGGCGCAGACTCTCTCTCTGGGCTCACCGGCCTCTCCCCTAACAGTGTCGACAACGGCGTTTAGCAACACCCTCTAGTCTAGGGGGTGTTGCGTTTAGCCGTTTCATCACGTAGCCAGCGTTTTGATAGCGGTTGTGTGCGGTCACACAACCAACGCACACAACTGTTGTCGACGGCGGGGCATTTTGCCCGCGTTCGCACCGAACGCGCGCGCCGTTGGGGACGTGTTATGCAGAGCGTCCCACCTTTTGCCGCACACCCTATGGCGGTGTACCGTAGTGACCATAAGGTCATGTTCCCTGTGGTCGCTACATAAATGAAAACCACCGGATAATATATATTTCTCATTCTTTAATAGTTCAAATAACCAATTACATCATCACATCTTAATAGTCATAATTGGAAATACATAATTCCTACCATAGTAACGCTTCGCTGGTCTTCCATCTCTACCCCAGTGGAAGGGCGGACAGTTTTTCTAACAATATTCCAGGTTGAGCTGTATTATTGAATTTTGTTTCCGCAATACTAAGCAAGTTGCTCTTAACGTGAAAGTAAACTTGGTAAGCCAGAAAAAAATGCTAAAACAAGACAAGACAAGACAAGCCCGGGCCGGGCCGGGTAGTGGAGTTTTTTCACGGGCTCGGGCCGAGCTCAGCCATGGCCTGTGCTTTTTGACCCGGACCCGGGCCGGACTCGGGTATTTTGATGCGGGCCCGGGCCGGGCTCGGGCTGTCTAGTGGTGTGCATGTAACGTGCAATGAGTTATCCTCGTGCGTCTCGACTCTGAAAAACTTGATGCCCCGGCGCAGCTGGAAGCTAGCAGTGCTATTCCTGTGTACTTGCCTTTTCTTCTTCCATCATATTTTGCGCTGTTTGAACAGAATGTAAAAGTCCAGAAAGACTGAAGTCACCTCAAACCAAAGGATGCCATTGTATTCCTTACCTAAATCGATGTAATTAATGCTTTCAGCGCGGTGCAAGCGCGTTCCCGACCTGCTGATTCTTCAAAGACGAATTGGTAAAACGATGACTGGTTAGATAGGATAATTCGTCACGCGGCTGAAATATGGCACTGCGTCCATCCATGATTGCATGCATGTTCTCAAACGGCCGCCCAGCTCCAGCGCACTGCACCATACAGGAAAGAGAAGCTTTCTTTCTCCATTTACTCCATGCATGCGCTGCGCTCACGACTGGTCGTGGCTGCGCTTCGGCTATAGTGTACTAGAATACGGTTGAGTGGGACGAGCAGCTGGGGCGGCGCATGCTTTGCAGTCAGGCGCCCGACGTTGAAAAAATCACATCATCTCACCCTACGGGCAATCATGGTGGGATGCGAAAGCATCGCGGGGGGTGCGCATCGAGTTTCTGTTGCGTTTCACTTGGCAACACAACCCAATGAAAGCTAGAGTGAGAGAATGTATTGAGAAGAGCGGAGACGTTTGTACGGGGTTGTTGCGTCTTTATTTAGATGTCGTACGTGATTCCTAGCGTCGGTGCGCGCGGTATCTTGAAGACGATACCGAAGTTCGGGGTCCGCTTGCCGACGCTGACGTCTACGTTCGGCTTCCCGAGCCTTCCTCTGCGCCGCGGCGGCCCAAAACCCCACAAGCCCATCACCCTCGAGAACATCCGCCCCATTTCTCTTACATCCTGTCTCAGCAAGGCCTTCGAGCACATAATCCTTGCCCGACTAACAACGTACATGGAAGAGAATCACCTTTTCCCCCACATTATGGTGGGATTTCGTGTGCATCTATCTGCGCAGGATGCCCTACTCCAAATTACGCACGACATGCTTGATGATACCATCCCCCATGTCACTAAAGCTGTTCTGGCAGTTGACCTGACTAAGCCATTTGACAGAATTTGATACGCTGCCATCTTACGGGAACTGCAGGCACTACAGGTAGGCCCTAAAACCTGCAACAACGTTCGCGCCTTCCTCTCTGGCCGCACTGCCTCCTTGCACATTGATCAGCTCAGCCCACCACCTTATACACTTGGCGAGTTCGGAACCCCTCAAGGCGCAGTTCTCTCCCCACTTCTATTTAATATTGCTCTCATCCCCTTAGCCCAGAAACTCAATGTCATCCCACACCTAAAGCATACCCTGCACGCTGATGATATTGCCACATGGACCACTCATGGCTCTGACGGTGAAATTGAGGAAACTCTACAATTAGCAGCCGACACCATCTCCACTCACGCATCATCTATCGGTCTCGAGTGTTCCCCCGCTAAGTCCGTGCTCCTCCTAATTAGACCAAAATCTGCCGCTAACTCGCCCGTCCAAATCACTTTACAAGGATCCCCTCTCCCCCTCACTCCCACCCTGCGTATCCTTGGCCTCCACCTGCAGGTTTGTGTACGCAATGACCATACCCTTAAAACACTCAAGATCTCCACGCAATCAGTGTTGCAGCTTCTACACCGCGTATCTTCCCTGCACAAGGGTTTAGACGAAGCAGACAACATGAAAGTTGTACATCCTTTTACGCTTAGCCGCATTCTGTACGCCACCCCATATCTCAAGCTGAACCGCACGGAAACCGAGCCCGTGAATGCCATGATCCGCCTTGCAACTAAAGCAGCCCTAAACCTACCCCGCAACACTAGCACAGCCAAACTCCTTGCACTAGGCATGCATAACAGGCTTCCTCAACTAGTTGAGGCGCACCTTCAGACGCAGTACTTAAGACTTGCCGCGAGCGCCACTGGCCGCCCTATCCTCGCCTCCCTTCGCATCAACATACCCGCTAATCAGTCAACCCTTATAGCCATTCCTCTACACATTCATACCCCCCTCGTAGTTAATCCCCTTCCTCGAAACGACCATCCTCAGCATCACATCTCTCGCCGCGTAGCTCAAGCAAATGCCCTCCAAAAGTATTACGGACAAGCCTAGAATGCCATTTGGGTAGATGCCGCATGTACAACGCATGACGCTGTAGCAGTTGCTTACAACCCAACCCAGCCCCGACCACTAACTCATCATCTTCCTTCGGGCTCTACACCTGAGGAGGCAGAGGAGACCGCCATCGCCTTAGCCCTTGCCCATTCGTATGCTGAATACATCTTTAGCGATTTCAAGACTGCTCTATCCAACTTTGCCAGAGGCAGGATTCACACCCCTGCCTGGCACTTGTTGAACACCCCCACCCAGAGTTTACCACGCAGGGTAGAGCTCCGGTGGGTGCCGGCTCACTCTGGGAACACCGGAAACGAGGCTGCCGATAAATTGGCCCGAGGTTTGATTTGCCGGGCTCAGGACAGCCTCGATCCGGGCTTCTCCAGGGAGCGGGCGCACAGCTTTGCAGAGCTCACGCATGTATCCCGTTTGGATCGTCAGACTTACCCTCCTCCCCACATCCCCTTACCCATTCCCAACAGATCCTCTGGAGACGCCTCCAGACCCGCTCTCTCCCATCCCCTCAGCTGCTATCCCACTACTGTGGCTCCTCCCCTACATGCTCCTTATGCGGCGACCCTCACGCCTCAATCTCCCACATCCTTTTTGGCTGCCCTGCTGATCCTCCCCCGCACGGACAGCCCGCCATCTCAAGCTTGGAGGACTGGGAGGTCCTGCTCCCGTCTACAGACCCGACATCGCAGCTTGCTGCGGTGGCTTGGGCCGCCGACATCATGAAAAAAAAGCAACATGACCGTCTCGACGTAGTGTGGGACCGTGCGGTGGTCCAGGGACTTACAGAAGTTTAAACTCACTTGCTACAAATAAAGTTTTTCTGTCTGTCTGTCTGTCTGTCTGTCTGTCTGTCTGTCTGTCCGCGGCGGTGGCGCTGCCGCTGCAACTAGCGCCGACGTTGACGTTGTTCATGGCATTTCGCACATCGTTGCACAGAGAGAGAATGACGAAAGCACAGCAAACGCGCGCTTTATACTGCGCCGCGACACTTGCGCCGCCTACCGGCGTACCCTTAGGGAGAGAGAGTTATATACAATGATTTGCTGCGCCGCACCTGTGGCGGAGAGGGGAGGAGGAGAGCGCACACCTGCGTAGGAGAGGAGATTGAGGGGGAGTTGCGCATGCGCAGTATGGGTGCGGACGCCGCAGAACAGACACTGCCCCGAGCATAAGATGCTCTCGGATCTAAAATACTGTAGCGGCGCTGCGATAGAAGTGGATTATTCAGAGAGGCACAGAGCAAAATTAGTTTTGAAGAAAGGCTCAGGAACATGGATGAAAATAAATGGGTGGATAAAGTGCACAAGTATCTATACATCAAAAGCGTGGACACAGAATGGAGGAAGAGGTCAAGGAAATTGGCGACCAAGTACAGGATAATCGAAACTGTAAATAGACAACTAGGAGTCATCAGAAAGGAAGTGAGAGAAATAGAGACCGTGAATTGGATGCAGAGAATGGAAACAAAAAGGACAATGGAGATTTACAAGAATGAAAAGAAAGAAATTAGGAGGGAAAATCTGTAGGATAACACAAAGGGCAGTGCCTTGCTATTTGAGGCTCGAGCTGGTTGCCTAAGGACGAAAACATATCGGAACAAATATTCGGAACTAGATCAGACATGTGTATGCTGCAGTAAAGATCCAGAAACCACTCAGCACATCCTGATGGAACGCGACAGGATCCACCCAGAGAGAACCGTAGGTAACGTGCAACTCCCAGAAGCGCTTGGGTTTAAAGTAGAAGGAAACATAAACAGATGAACCGTAGAGATCAGCAAGAGACGATTAGAGTACTGGTGGAAGAAAAGCAGGGAAAAGATGGATACGACCTGATCATAGGCATAGGCAGCGGCAGAAGGTAAACGTTTGAAAACGAAAAATGATAATGAGAGGTATACAAAAATGCTAGATAAGAAACATGTATAGTATACCTGATTAAATCAAGCAGGCTAGGTGACTATTTGTCGCCGCCCCGTTTCAAACGGGATGACAATAAATCGTCATCATCATCATGATCATCATTGGGCCGCATCAAGGTCGCGCCATTGGAAACTGCTGACGATACTGCTCGGCAGGGTCATTCGTACTACTTCGCGCGCTGGTGTTTGCGTTCAGACCGCTCAAATGCTTTTTATAATTGCATATGACATGTATATATGCCTTAAGAATGACTTCGTTTCATTCTCTTCTTCATTTAATTTTTTTAATGCCGCTCGGTGATCTTTTTCGGTCTCGGGCCGGGCTTAAGCCTAAGGTAAAGGGGTGGTGGGCCGGGCTGGGCGGGTAACGTAGATTATTTTCGGGCCCGAGCCGGGCCCGGGTCTCACCATAAAATTTTGGTCGGGCTCGGGTGGGTAGCCCAACGTAAAACCGGGCCCAGGCCGGGCCCGGCTGAAAATATCGGCCCATGCAGCGCTCTAGTCGCACCAACTAGCGTTGTCGTCACACATTTTGACAGTGTCACCTAAGGCATAGCTAACTCGATCAATGTAAAAATGGACTGCTTTGTATTCTAAAAGAACCAAAGAATGAACTTCGCGAGTTTGAAGAACATTTATGGAGCCACAGCGCGACCCATAAAAAAAGTGAATGCTTCCGATCGCAAGACGTCACAATCACGACGGTGCTAGGACTCGGCACAAAATAAAAAAAAAATCTAACTTTGGCCCTTTTTATAATAATCATCCTATTGTGAGAAAATTAATAAAAAAACAGTTTTTTAAGAATATGTTACTAGTCAAATTTGATTAAGTGCTTCCCTTTAGTGTTCCTAGGACAGGACACAGTATACGAACGTTCTTGCAATCAGCCTCGTAGTATTGAGGCCGCCTCGCCCGGAAATTGAACCCGCGTGCTCCTGCTGAGCAGTGCAGCGACATAGCCACTGAGCTAACATGGCTGTGCCCACCAAAATTACAGCAGAAACTTGAATTTGTATAAACCTCAATGGTAAGAATGCGGCCGGCAGCGGTGACTAGTGGCTGAAAAAGAAAGTCTCATCGTGAGGATCGTAACAGCGCAAACAAGACAGGGACAAAAGGAAGGAAAATCTACAAAACGGCGCTGACTCGCAACTGATATTTTATTGAAGGATCGTCTAACATATATAGCAATTTCAAAGAACCATGACATGCGCAAGACACAGTGATACATCGAGGCCGCAGTGACAAACTAGGCATAATCAAGAGTTGCAGAAGTAATGAAATTCCTTGTCATGAAGAGCGATTGGCGGTTCGCTGATACATGCCTTGCCCCTAATCGTTATATTGTATGCCCCAGCGATTTCTCTTGTCAATTGGTTGGTGTGTTTAAAGATGATAGAAGCCTTGTCAAAAAGGGAGCGACACCCGCAGGACTTGCAATGCTCCGGAAGATGAAGTGGCGCAACCCCTTGAAGAGACAGCTCATGCTCGCTAAGTCGAACGTTTACACAGCGTTTCGTTTGGCCCACGTACTCAGTACCACAAGATAACGGTATGGCATACACAACGTGGTTAACACATGTGATGGAGCCGTTCACATGTTTGACAGTGCATTTCCCTTTTGCCTCCTTATCCTTGAGCATATTGTCAATAAGCAATATTGTTATATGAGCATATTTTCAATATTGTCATGTCATGGTTCTTTGAAATTGGTATATATGTTAGACGATCCTTCAATAAAATATCAGTTCAGAGTCGGCGCTGTGTTGTCGATTTTCCTTCCTTTTGCCCCTGTCTTGTTTGCGCTGTTGCGATCCTCGCGATGAATTCCAACCAACTGGCCCAACTTGCCGTCTTGTTGCAAAGAAAGTCTCAGTTTCGCCCGAAAGGCGAGGCATCGATTGCGATAGCTAATTAGTGGACAACTATACGTAGTAAGAATAGTAGTTTTATAGGCCGTATAAACTTGTAAACATAGGCATACAAACTAAACGAACGAGCATTGTTTCACGCACGCACAAGCAGACATGAACACATGTGACTCAATTACCGCGGATACTCGCTGTCAAAGCGCTGGAGGGAGGAAGCGCGGCCGCGAGCGAATTCGTGCAGGTGTCGCGTCAACGCGAACTTAGCCGGAAAAACACAGCGCACCGCGGACTGTGCCCCGACACGGATGACTTTCAAGATACCGCGGCCCGGGTGGGCGGGCGCCACCGCCGGGGCCACCCAAACTAAAATGCGCCCCCCCCCCCCTCCCTGCACTCCACCAGAGCCTTGCGCGCCCGCCCGGAGTAGAACGCGTCCCTACTCCTCTCTATCCCCGGAGCGCTCCGCGCGGCGGAAGACGGCACGCTTCCTTCCCGCTTCCCTCCCTTGCTTGCGCAGGAATGAGCCGCTATCCCCAGATTACCCTCGCATTCTTTCGCTCGTACATACAGCATACTGCGCGCGGCCATGATTTTATAACCCTTGAACTTGATACGGAACCTCACGGTGACGGTGATGCTGACGGCAGAAAGCGCGTCTGGAGTCTGCATAAAGTTTCTATCACAATAAAATAAAAGGACAGAGCTGGGAGACCCTCACTGTGGTACACTTTGACCTCTAGTTCGCGCCATATAAAATGCGTGGGGATCATTACACACATAGCACGCACCCGCTTACACACACGCATGGGTAAAGACATACCACACACAGAAGCGAAGAACGCGGCTTCCAATGGAGGCCTTACTTGTTCCAGTTCAGCAGAATACAAAGGACACGTAAGACGAAATATAATGGCCCAAGAACGCTATTGCAGCGCTCCGAAAACGATCCATACTAAAGTCGTAACAAAGACAGACTTGAAACGTTTCTTCGAGGAAAGCTAGAAATTATATTGAAATCTACGAATGAATGTATTATCATTTACGCAGTCGTTCATGTACAATACTTGAAATGTGTTTCTAACAGAATACTTTAAACACAGGCTGGAATTTGCTTGACTCCAAAAAAAGAATTGTATTAGAAAATTCAACATTGAAGCTAGCACACAGTCAATTCGAATATGGCAGTGCTCTTGAGGAATGCTTCCACAGCCATAAATAACGGCCTCAGCCCCAACATGAAATGCAATAAGAAAAGAAAAAGTGTTATTATTATCATCATCATCACCAGCCATATTTTATGTCCACTTTATGACCTCGACTGCGCTTTCCTTCTCTAGGTATCCATTCTGTAACCCTAATGGTCTACTGGTTATCCATCCTACGCATTACGTGGCCTGCCCAGCTATAAATGTACATATGTCAAGCTACATATGTAGCTTTTAGTCCAAAATGACCGTCCAGCATGTAAACTGGACAATAAATTGATTTGATTTGATTGATTTCGTTGGACACATCGAAAATTATTATCTCGAAACTTGTTTATTTATTTATTTATTTTATTACCCACAGCGCCTTAACAGGCATTACAGTGGGGGAGGGTATACATAAAAAGATAAAAAAATACATACAGTGTCAGTCACACAACTAATAAAAATAACCACTAATCACAATCAGTCCCAAAAATACAGATGTCATTGAAACAAACTTGAACGCGGTTATGCTAACATAGAAAAGAAAACATCATTAGACATAACAGAGGCAATGTTTGACGGCAATTGGTTCCATTCGCGGAATGTTCTAGGAAAAAAAGACAATCGAAATAAATCAGTCTTGCATGTGATTTCCCGTACCTTGAACATATGATCAACTCTGTCTGAGACATAGTGATTACCCGCCGTGGTTGCTTAGTGGCTATGGTGTTGGGCTGCTGAGCACGAGGTCGCGGGATCGAATCCCTGCCACGGCGGCCGCATTTCGATGAGGGCGAAATGCGAAAACACCCATGTACTTAGATTTAGGTGCACGTTAAAGAACCCCAGGTGGTAAAACCTCATAAAAGGCACGTAAAACCTCATAATTTAATTTTTTAATTTTGACATAGTGAGGTGCAAGCAAATATTTTGTATTTTCAATCCCGACACGACCAGTGGTAAACAGCATGAAAGAATAGTCCTGAGAATTCGTTCCAAGTGGATACGCCTTGCGAACTCGGCGGCTATAATTCGTAGATTGATACATGTGCCATAAAATAAATAATTAAAACGTTAATTAGCGTAATAACGTTAATTCTTCAATTAGGTGTTTTTATTTCTCGTGTAAGTAATGGCCGCCTCATCGAGTAGTTTAGATCAAGGATTATAATTGCGCTATCTGCCACAGGCAATCTTTAAAATTTTGGTTCAGCTAAAATGAAACGCCCTGTATATTTCGATGCTAAATGACATCATAGAACCATATCGTACAAATCAAGGTAAGTGTATGCGCAACACCAGAAAAATAGTAGCACAGCCAATGGGCCGGAATACTGATGTTCCCGTGTGAGAAACAAAGATTTCGGCCTTTTATTGCTTTATACTGCAACTTTTTAAACCTTAGAAGGTGAGGCTGACAGATACAGTACAATATGTAAGTAAAAAAAAAGTTTTTTTTTCTTACAGGCTGGGCCTGGTCATGCACACGCGGGCCCTAGCTAAGCTTAGTGATAAACGCCTGGGCCTGGGCCGGGCCCTGGCTCAGTAACAGGGGCCCGGGCTTGCTAACCACGGGCCCGGGCCGGGCCCGGGCTGGTCTCGGTCATGTACGCCCAGGCCCGGCCCGGGCTCGTGCTTTGTATTACGGGCCCGGGCTGGGCTCGGGCCTCGTAAAGCGGGCCCGGGCCCGGCTCGGGCCGAAAAATCAGGCCCGTGCAGTGCTCTATGGCCTGCCCAGCTTCATTTTTTCCTCGTAATGTCAATTAGAATGTCGGCTATCCCCGTTTCTTCTCTGGTCGACGCTCTCTTCCTGTATCTTAACGTTACTCCTAAGATTTTTCGTTCCATCGCTCTTTGTGCGGTCCTTAAGGTGGCGGTCCCACTCCGGTGGCACGAGCCCCCCGTTTTGAGTACTTTTGGAGTAACCGTGGCGGCTCTTCTACTTAGGATATAAAGTTGTGGTATATATACCGCGTGCCCTTCCAGAGAACTTTTGGAGGCCTATCACATAAAACAGAGAGGCACTAGTTGTTTAGTGATACGTCTGTTGTTCCGTTTCACAACGAGATGCAGCTGCTAAACACGTCACTGTAATCGCCTTAGACGACTCTGACATACACATGCGCATTTGTTGAATCCCTATTGCTCTGCTGTAAGAATAAAACAGTTGAAGTTCAGCGCCTGACCTATCATTTCCTACTTTTCTTTTCAAGCCTTTCTTTTCCTGTTCGCGCAATCATGCTTTCCTCAGATGTCAACCAACTCGCCCAGCAACAAGTTCTATTCACTCCCTCACCAGAACAGGAATTGGCCTCCCTGGTGCAGTATTCGGCCACTATCTCCCTCATGACTCCGACAATAAACCCATGGCCCTCAGTCCCCCGCAAAGCGGCCGATAGGCTAGGCCTTTCGGTCCCAACGTAGCAGCGGCCCGCTTCGGGCTAGGAAACTAGCGCGACCCAATGGACCAAAATAAAGTTTTTCCATCCAGCCATTCTCAGTCCCCAGCGACTGCGGAGCACCTGACCAAGACGGCGGTCAGACCTGCGACGTGGCAGGGGGTGCTAAGAATCTCTGGTTCCGGACAGGCCGCCAATGGTAACTGTACCTGGCAACGTTCAACACGGGCACCCTCTCGAGTGAGGCTAGCTTAGCAGAACTATTTCAGGAATTATCAGGCATTGCCGGGGATATTATTGGCCTTAGTGAGGTTAGAAGAACTGGTGAGGCTTACACAGTGCTGACTAACGGCCACGTCCTCTGCTACAGAGGTCTTCCAGATAAGAGGAAATCCGGGGTAGGATTTCTAGTACATAACAACGTAGCGGGCAACATTGATGAATTCAGCAGCATTAATGAGAGGGTAGCAGTCGTCGTAATAAAGCTGAATAGGAGGTACAAAATGAAGGTAGTACAAGCCTACGCCCCAACCTCCAGTCACGATGGTGAAGAAATAGAACAGTTTTATGAAGATGTTGAATTAGCAATGAGAAAGTTGCAAACTCAGTATACTGTTGTCATGGCGACTTCAATGCAAAAGTGGGGAAAAATCAGGTTGGTGAGCAATCAATTGGCAACTACGGCATCGATTCTAGGAATGCAAGAGGAGAGATGTTGGTAGAATTCGCGGAAAGAATAGGCTCCAAATAATGAATACATTCTTCAGGAAGCGCAGCAACAGCAAGTGGACCTGGAAAAGCCCTAATGGAGAAACAAGGAATGAAATAGATTTCATACTCTCTGCCAATCCAAGCATAGTGCAGAATGTAGAAGTGTTAGGTAAGGTAAAGTGCAGTGACCATAGGTTAGTGAGGTCTAGGATTTCTCTCAATTTGAAGAGAGAAAGAGTGAAATTAGTCAAGAGGAAACAGGCCAACCTAGACGCAGTAAGGGTAAAAGCAGACCAGTTCAGGCTGGTGCTCGCAAACAAATATGCAGCTTTAGAACAGGAAGATGAAGATAACATAGAGGCAATGAATGAAACCGTAACTAAGCTGATCTCAGAAGCAGCAATTGAAGTGGGAGGTAAGGCACCAAGGGAACCAAACTCTCCCAAGAAACAAAGGACCTAATCATATCCCTAAATGAGGCAGGGATCCTTAATTTATTGCTAAATCTAGACTGCAAAAAGAAAGCTGGACCTGACGACATACCTAATGAATTCTTAAGGCGGTATGCTGAATGGATGGCCAAATATTTATTCCTAACAGATCTTTAACAACATGTTCTCTCCCAAGCGAATGGAAAATGATTAAGGTAATCCGAATTCACAAAGGAGGTAACAAAACAGACGCTTCCAATTTCCGTCTTATTTCACTAACCAGTACAACATGCACATTGCTTGAGCAGATCATCCTTAAATACATTACTACCTACCTCGAGAAAAAAAATTCTATCACCATTCCAGCATGGTTTCCGCGCAGGTCTTTCTACACTAACTAAAAAAACCTAATTAATACACGAAGTATCACAAGCAATTCACAACCAAAAACAAATAGATCTCATGTTAGTAGACTTTTCCAAAGTATTTGATCGAGTATCCCATAAAAAATAAGTATAAAAACTGAATCAATATTAGGTAAAGGACCCATTTGTGACTGGATCTGTGCTTACCTAACAAACCGTACACAGTTTCTCGAAATTAATTGCCAAAAATCTGAAATAACCCAAGTTACATCAGGTGTGCTTCAGGGTAGTGTCCTGGCCCCAATTTTATTTCTTATTTTTATTAATGATCTACCTGCATCTATTAAGACTAACATAAGGCTTTTTGCTGACGACTGCATAGTATATAAAGAAATTAACTGTCCCAATGACCAACTAACCCTCGAAAACGACCTAAAATCAGTATCACAATGGTGCATGGCATGGCAAATGACATTAAATATAGGTAAATCAGCTTTGCTTAGAATGACCAGGAAAAACGCTATATCAGACTTTTCCTACACACTCCGCAACACCCAACTAAACCCAGTTAAAGAACACAAGTATCTCGGACCTATCATATCAGATGACCTGAGGTGGGAGGCACACGTAAATCACGTAACATCATCTGCATTACGACGGCTATTCTTCCTGAAAAGGCGCCTCCATTCAGCACCGCACCCAACGAAGCTTCTAGCCTATAACACATTTGTTAGACCAGTACTTGAATACGCTAACGTCGTCTGGTCCCCATCTACAAATAACTTAATTAATAAACGAGAGAGCGTGCAAAGAAAAGCGGTAAGGTTTATTTTTAACAAATACCGCACATCTGATTCCCCTACCGAACTAATGGAAAAAGCCGGAATGCTAACCCTAAGAAATCGCGCCAAACGCACACGCCAGAAAATGATGTTTCACCTTTTTCACAATGCGCTTCGTATTGATAGTACCAAATACCTATCTAACCCCGACACTAGACCCTCACGTCATAAACACCCCCATTTTCTTCAGGAATACCGGTTCAAAACAAACTGCTTTAAGTTTTCCTTTTTTCCGCATGCGATAAGGGAATGGAATAGTCTGCCTACTTATATAACTACTTGTCATAATCAAGATAAATTCCTATCACTACTTGGAAACTACCTACGTATTTCCCAAATATAAACTATTTGTAGCGTTTTAACCTTACCGTTTCCTTTGTATAAAGACGTTCTTCTTCTTCTGCTTTCTGGGGTTTTACGTGTCAAAACCAGTTCTGATTATGAGGCACGCCATAGTGGAGAGCTCCGGATTAATTTTGACCACCTGGGGTTCTTTAACGTGCACTACAACGCAAGCACACGGTATAAAGACGTTGAATAATTGTTGCATGGCATATTCATTTACTACGTGCCTTTCTTTTTTGGCGCGCACTTGGTAACTCTCGCATTAAGGCTTCATTCATTATACATGTTATACTCTATGTGCTTATTAAATCATTGTACGCGCAACTGCACCCTTTTGTAATTACTCCCAATTTATATTTGTGACATGTTCAACCTTTTTACACCTGCGTAATATACTTATTATATGTGTGCCCTTCCTGCTAAAATCCCCGTTGGGATTGGCAGTATGTCAGAAATAATAAATAAATAAATAAATAAATAAATAAATAAATAAATAAATAAATAAATAAATAAATTGATGCCACTGCGTAAAAATGAGTCTATCGGCCACTCTCGGATATTGATATAAGCTAGCCAAATTTGGGAATCCCCGTGACCGGGAGAAGAGAGAGACATCAGGTTAGTCTGACTGGCTTAAACCCGCGACACAACAAACGGAAAGGTAAAAAAAAGGCGAAAGCTTGCACTAGGCCGTGCAAAGCTCAAGACAAAGCGAAGCTGGCCGATTGATTGCGCCTCTTGGTTTCAGCTAGGTCGAACTTGGCTATGTGGAGGTTTAAACTTGGTTGTAGCTAGGCCTATACTCGTGTACGTCATCGGTGCTAGTACTGGAAAGGCTTTGGTAGTACTGGAAAGGTGCGCTGCGCCGTCACGCCATCGCAGCGCTATCGCCGCCGCCACAGCTTGTATGACGTCATGCTCCCCCGCACTTTAGTGCTACCGCCGCGCACCTTTCCAGTACTAGCACCGATGACGTACACGAGTATAGGCCTTGCTACAACCCAGTTTAAACTTCGACATAGCCAAGTTCGACCTAGCTGCAACCAAGAGACGCAATCAATCGGCCAGCTTCACTGTGTCTTGAACATGGTGTAAGATATACTGTATACTCTTTCGGTGGGGACGCTTCTCGGCTTGCTTGCGAGACGCGATCGACCAGTTAAAGTAGCAGCGTCCCGCGTCGATCAGCCCAGAGACGGCAGCGGATACCTATCGGCGGTACGACGCAACTTCAAGACAGAAAAGGTTTTAGGGGCGAAGCACCTTAGGGCCGAGCCTGGTCCCTCGTCGTCGTCCGTAGCTCTGGTTTATATGGAGACCGCTTGGGGCGCTGCGGTGCACAAGGGCTATATAAGCGCTGTATACACTGTACACATGTACAGTTATATAGATATATATATATATATATATATATATATATATATATATATACGGGGGATTCACTGTTACCCGAATGATCCCCCGGTGCTTCGCCCTCTCATCTTCATTCACTTAGTGGATATGCGGTGTTTTTATTTTTATTGGTTGAATCACCCGTTGGTGTAGCAACTGGTGCTTGGGGGGCAAGCCGAAATGATTTAGTGACGCGCGAAAGTAGGTCACCGTGGTGAGGGGACGGCGTGGGGGAGACGGCATCACCTTGACGAAGGAGATACGGCGACGCGAAGCCGCTAGCAGTCGCTGTTTTCTGGCTGCTTGTGGTATCCGAGCGTTCTTTGCCCTCGCAAGCTCTCGCCTTCGTTTTAACTGAAGTTGTGTCTTCCCGCCGATCAGTATCCGCTGCCGTCGCCGGGCCGACGGACGCGCACCGTTGCTACAATATCTGGTCGATCGCGTCTCGCCAGTGTCCTCACCTCAAGAGTATATATCTTACACTGTGGTCTTGAGCTTTGAGCAGTCTATAGTCGGATACAACTTTAGAAGGCAGCGACATTTGCCCCTCAAAGGCGGGTGCAAACGAGCCTCCACCAATAGGCGCGCACTTCAGGTGAAGTCATGAGCCGGACGGCCGGTGACCCCACCGACGGAGAACATGCCTAACATGGCCGCCCTCGCTTCGGACTGGGCAGAGTCGCGTCACCTGTGTGCGTCTCATTTCGTCACAGTGAATTCGAATTGTTTGTGGTGGTCTGTCATGCCGGAAATCTTATTGTGAGCTTGCGATGCACAATTTGTACCGCGTTCGTTTGTTCTGAGCCGTGAGGCGGCGAAGAAAGATTGCAGTGAACATCGGTGACTCTGCGCTGCGCTTCGTCTGGAAACAGGATCCCGCGGCGACATACCGCTGCAAACAAACATCGTGCATGGTGTTTTGTTTTGCTCCTAAGTGAAGTTACGACGAGGAGAGTTTGCCAAAGTCTGGTACCTACTGTGAGCGGCGGGTGTGTTTGTGTGCTGTGCCCCTGCGTTCCTCGTCGGACGTGGCGAAGTGATGGAGCAAAACAATTATGAGGATAAATGAGAAAAGCGTGCGCGGATGAAACCAACCTGCGAGTTTCTCAACAGAAAAGATTTCCGAAAGCTACCTCCAACGCAAAAATTCGTTGTTGCCAGCTCAGCGTGCAAACGACCGATCGTTGGCAGCAGTGTGATAAGATAGCCGAGCGTCTAGCAGCGTCGTTCGAGTGTTGTGTAGCACCGTCGATTGATTGCTTTCCACCAATGCTAACAATCAGTGACTAACACGCACGCGCTGCTTGAGCGAATGTTATTGGATTGTTAACGGTCAGGCGTTTGGGAGCAGTTTGTTTCCCTAATGTCAGCCTTAGTGCTAATATAAAATTATGACCGATACACTGGCACAGTTACAAAGGAGCTTGGCATGAATTCGCGTCGCTGAGTGGCTTAGAACTCTTCGCTCACTGCACGCGCCAGCTGTAGAATGCCTGCTGTGACACAATCGCGCATAAGTTGTGCTGCCAGCGCTCGACTTGCTTTCCCACAACACAGCTTTGCGCTTTGTCGTGATATGTCGGTACTAAAAAAATTCGATGACAGTGAAGGCAACAGAGCCAATGTGTACATTAAAAAAAAGTACGACAAAGTAGGCACAGCTGCTTGTGAACTGACTCCTAATAGTTCTCGCGTCTGCGTTAAATGTGTGTGCGTGTTTTCTTGAGTGTTTGTGTATATTGTGTATATTTCCCCCTTTTTTTTGCATTTAAGATCTTAGTTTCCGCGCTCGCGTTTGTGTTCATGTGTTTGAATATGTGAGTGCTTCCGTGCGTGAATGTATTTCTTCCTATTTCTATCCTTTTATCTTTGCTTTTGTTCTTGTAAGCATGCGGCAGCCACGACTTTCTTTACAATTCCATTAACTCGTCTCATTCAAAGCACCAAGTCCAGTGAATAGCAGGGCTGGCCTCTTCGATGTCATTAAAGCCATTCTCTCTTGTCTACCTTGCCTCCTCAGTCTGTCACCTTGCTTTGTTTTCTCCTACTATTCTGACCTTGCTTCTTGTGCTGTTGCCGCAACGTGATTAACCAACTTGCCGCAAAGAAAGTTCTATCAGCTGTGACAACAGAAACATTGACAATTACAAAATGTTAAAAGCATCACGTGGCTTGCACAGTTACTTCGTGTCTTACCCTTGTTAATGTGTTTATGCATCAGTGCATACAGCAGCTTGCATACGGCAGCTTGGCAGAAGCGCACATGAAAAGGTGCTATATTGTGAAACAGCACTTTGCTGTGTTGTTGCATTCAGTCTTAATAAACAGATGGTTTTGCTGCCCCTCACATGTGTTGGTACACATATATAACATTGCCCAGTGGGGTGTCATTTCCTGTCTTGACGCTTTCATCATTACAAACGCAGTTTTCTAGCAGAGTCCAGCAAAGCAGTGCTGTGAGAGCTTTTGCAATTTTCCCCATTTATTACTTCGCCAATATTGTCACGTTTAATGAACAGGCAACTTCTAAAAGAGGCCGTTAAGGTAAGTCCGAGTCGCCAAAGGGGCAGCGCAGCACCGACAAAAGACCAAGGAGCTAGCTCGTGCACAAGACTGTTCTCGTCTTCTTCTGGGAGCAAGTGGCACAAGCGCGTGGAATTACCCCTCCTCCCAGAAGAACATCGACTCGATGCTAAACAAAACATGGACGGGCAGAAAGACTTGTCCCAGGAGAAACGTAATGGTCCGGAAACCACGACTATTGCGGTGTGCGATATGGTTTTAACCGCACTACGTGCACAATCTCGGGCCGCGGTTGTCGCGTCGTGCTGGCTGGGTGCCGTCAGGAAGGACTTCATAATTGAGGTCACTCACTCGCCGAAGCACTTTGTACGGGCCGAAGTACCGACTGAGAAGTTTTTCCGAAAGGCCTTTACGGCGGGCGGGGGTTCAAACTAGCAGTTCGTCACCCGGTTGGTACTCAACTTGTCGGTGGCGAAGGTTGTAGTGTCGCGCGTCAATACACTGTTGTTTCCTGATGTTCACGCGAGCCACTTGGCGTGCTTCCTCGGCACGCTGCACGAAACGCTCAGTATCTTCATCAAGATTGTCAGAAGTGTCACATGGTAACATGGCTCTATAATCGTCTGCACTTCACGACCGTAAACAAGAGCAAACGGCGTGAAGCGTGTGGTCTCTTGCGTAGCGGTGTTGTACGCAGACGTGACGTATGGTAGTACCTCGTCCCACGTCTTATGCTGCACATCTATGTACATCGACAGCATGCCGGTCATTGTTTTGTTAAGCCTTTCAGTCAAGCCATTTGCTTGAGGGTGATAGGCAGTCGTCTTTCGGTGCGTGGTGTAACTCAGCTGAAAAACTTCTTCAAGCAGCCTTGCCGTAAACGCCGCTCCTCGATCTGTGATGACACAGGATGGGGCGCCATGACGTAGTACGATGTTCTGTACGAAAAACTGTGCAACCTCAGAAGCTGTGCCTTTAGGAAGAGCCTTTGTTTCAGCATAGCGGGTTAAATAGTCCGTGGTGATGATTATCCACTTGTTTCCGGAAGTAGACAACGGAAACGGGCCCAGGAGGTTCATGCCGACTTGATCGAAGGGCCCTCGAGGCGGCTCGATAGGATTCAGCAATCCCGCAGGCTTCACATTCGGCGACTTTCGACGTTGGCATTCACGGCAGGCTTAGGCGTATCGTTTAACACAAGTGGCGAGTTTCGGCCAGTGGTACGATTTTCGTACCCTGGCAAGGGTTCAAGTGAAACCCAAGTGGCCAGACGCATGCAGGCTCATCCTGGCATCCGAACAGGATTTCGTCACGAAGCTCTGCGGGTACGACCAAAAGATAGGTGTTGTTGCTGGCAGCAGAATTCTTCTTGTAAAGGACGTCCTGTCGTAAACAAAACGACGACAAACCGCGAGCAATTTGCGGGGGCAGAGTGACGTTGCGGCCTTCTAGATGTTCAATTATGGGGCGCAATTCACAGTCTGCTCGCTGCTGTGTCGATACGTCTGCACCTCTTATGGCGCCAAGAAAAGCGCTATCGTTTTCGATGTGTTGATCGGCAGATTCAACAGGTGCGCGCGACAATGTGTCGGCATCGTCATGTGTGCGGCCTGACTTGTACACGATGGTCACGTCGTTTTCCTGCAGGCGCAGGCTCCACTGTGCCAGTCGTCCAGAAGGGTCTCTTAGGTTTGCCAGCCAGCATAAGGAGTGATGATCCGTCACGACCTTGAATGGGCGGCCATAGAGGTAAAGTCGAAACTTGGCAAGTGCCCATACGACGGCAAGACACTCTTTCTCCGTGGTAGTGTAATTGGACTCGGGTCGTGATAGGGTGCGACTGGCGTAAGCTTTCGTCGTTCTCCTGCCGCTGTACGAGCACCGCACCCAGACCTACGTTACTGGCGTCGGTATGAATTTCTGTTTCGGCGTCCTCGTCGAAATATCCAATCTGCAGCTCTTCTTGTTCAGAGCGGCAGATGAACGGCGTGTCGTCTCTAGTTAGACCAGTAAGTGGTGCAGCAATTTTCTCGAGTGGGCACTCGAGCAGCACTTTCGGCATGGCCCGTAACTTTTGCTTCTGTCCTGTGCAGGCTGCTATCGCACTCCTGTTGGCGCTATCAACGGACACACTGACCGACTTGGAATGCGTTTCCGCGCATCTTCCTGACACAACCTGTCTTTGCATCGATGTGGATGCGCATTTTCCTGCCGTGGTGTCATCAGCAAGGCTCGTCTTCCGTGCGCCAACCACATCGACCACTGCATCGTCCATCAAGGAACATTTAAACGACTTCCCTGGAAACTTCACCTTCAGTGGGCACTCGAGCAGCACTTTCGGCATGGCCCGTAACACTTGCTTCTGTCCTGTGCAGGTGTGTACTAAACTTTCCTTATACGCTAGAAAAAGTGATGACCGCTTCTTAGTGCTGTTCCCGTGCCCAGGGGTGCTGTGTGAGACCATTTGTGAATGCTTGAATTCGTAATTTGCCTTATTGTTAATCTGTTCAGGGGATGTTGAGACAAACCCTGGGCCTAATACTAGGGCGGACGCACTTTTTGATATTGAAACACTGCCTGACGACCCTGCAGAACAAATGGAGATAATGTTTCGCTTTATTAAAGATATACACACCCGCTCACTCCAGTCCTAAAAAACTTTAGCCGAACAAGCTGCCGATATTAAAGCTATCAAGAATGGCCAAAAAATATGGAAGCGAAATTCACAGTATTGAGCAAACGGATGGACGGTATCGAAGAAAAGTGCAATAATTTCGAGGCACAGGGCGTAGTACTGTCTACTATGAAGAGCACTGTCGGGGCCCTAAAAGAAGAAAACGCAATTCTGCGAGCTCGCGCCAATGAGCTTGAAGACAGATCTCGGCGAAACAATCTAATCATTCGCAACATTCCAGACGCTAAAGAAACATGGGAACAAACCGAGAACAAGATTATTTCTGCTTTGAAAACCGTACTTCTATCTTTTTCATCCGACTCAATTGAACGTGCTCATCGGTAAGGCGTTTTTTCACCAGGAAAATGCCGACCCGTAATTGTAAATTTCTTGAGTTTTAAAATAAAAGAAAATGTTCTTGCACTACGTAATTACCTCAAAACAAGCAGTATCACTCTCAGCGAAGATTACTCCCCCGCAACCCGTCTCGCTCGGGGAAATCTTATCGAGTTTGGTAAAAGTCAGCCCGGCGCAACTGCGTTTAAACTAAGATACGACAAGCTACTTATAAACGACAGGTGCTACGTTTTTGACGCCTAAATGAAATGCGTGACAGAAAAACCGTCGCAGGGCGAAAACGCAAGCAACATAGTTCCCGCAGGTAATTTGACATAGCGGAGCGAAAGGGGAAGTGGACAGACTTCACAACACCATGTGTCCATATTTTTTACTAATATTAGAAGTGTGCTGAACAAATATTTTTCATTGTCCTCGGCGATTGACACTTGTTCTCCACACATTGTCGCCTTACCAGAAACGTGGCTTTCGAGCAACATTAATGATTCCGAAATCTTTGAGGATGCCCATCGCTTCGCTATTTATAGGGAGGATCGTGCTGCGCGTCGTGAAGGCGGCGTTCTACTTGCTATTTCTAACGACATTCCTTCTTCACGAATTTCTGTTGCTACTGACCTCGAAATCGTCTGGGCTACATTTAACATTCATCACCAGAAGGCAATTATAGGCGTATGCTACCGATCTCCTTCTTCCTCACCCACATTCGTTAGCGAATTGCACGATGTGATTAATAACGTATCATCACGCTTTCAATCGTCGCCCCTTTATTTATTAGGCGACTTTAACCTTTCGAACGTTAAATTGAACACTCAACCTCCTTCATTACTGCCTTTTTCGTCTCAGGCCAAATAATTTTTAGAGTTATTTTCCACTTTTACCTTTTCGCAAGTGGTCACTCAACCTACTCGGAATACTGCTAGTATCTCAAACACTCTCGACCTAGTACTTACTACTGAACCCAAACTAACTTCCAACATTACCTTCCTTCCGCCTTTAAGTGACCATTCTGCTATGCATTTTACCATTAGTGCCAACCATTCGAAAAATATCAGGAAGAAGAAAACAATACTCGACTACAGGAGAGCAAACTTCGAGGCCATCAATAGCGAGTTATGCACGTTTCTTGACACATTCCTGACTAACTTTGATGACCGTTCTGTGCAAACTAATTGGGACATGTTTACTCATAAAGTTAATGAACTAATGAACAAATATGTTCCCAGCCGTACCTTAACTTCCAACCCACAAGCGCCCTGGTATAACACTCGCATTAAACGTCTTTCTAACCGTAAAAAGCGTATCTACCGCTCAGCTAAGTTGTCCTCGAGTGCTTCTCGTTGGACGGCATACAAGGCGGCTTCTAACGAATATATTCAAGCGTTAAAACTTGCTAAACGTACTTTCCTTACTGTTACTCTTCCATCTATTCTTAAAACTAGCATTAAGAAAATTTTAAAAATAATTAAACCTGTTTCTGATAACTTAATCCTATTGGACGACTCTACTGGGCAGCCTGTTCCTAAAAATGGTGCTGCAACTCACCTTAACGAAACCTTTAGCAAAACTTTTTCGGGAGTTCTTAATAAGCAACTTCCCAAGTTGCGTAACTATGATTACCCAGTCATGTTCTCAGTAATAGTTCATGTATCTGGTGTTGCTAAACTTATTGACAAACTCGACTACAATTCTTCACCTGGCTTCGACTTAACACCAAGTTCTTAAAAAAACACTTCCGCGTACAGTTCTATTACACTAACCAAAATTTTCCAACAGTCACTCAACACAGGCACTTTACCTTATCAGTGGAAGGTTGGGAAGGTGGTTCCGCTTCACAAATCTGGTAACAAAAACATAGCAACCAACTATCGCCCCATCTCACTCACCAGCACGTGCTGCAAACTACTCGAACACATTGTATTCAAAAACCTCGTCGACTTTCTTGAAGATAACACATTTTTTCACCTGCACAACATGGCTTTAGGAAATCATACTCATGCGAGACTCAACTCGTATCCTTCACTCATCAGTTGCATCGAATTCTTGATCGTTCATTATGCGCTGACTGCATTTTTTAGACTTCTCAAAAGCTTTCGATAAAGTCTGTCACAAACTTCTAATCCACAAACTAACCCATTTGAATATTGATGGTAATCTTTTAAAATGGATCGAATGTTTTCTTGTTCATCGCTCACAATACGTCACTGCTAACGGCTGCAATTCACCGATGTGTTCTGTTGCTTCCGGAGTGCCCCAAGGATCGGTTCCCGGTCCTTTGCTGTTCTTAATATATGTTAACGACCTTCCTTCCCATGTAACTTCTAACATTCATCTCTTCGCTGATGATTGTGTTATCTTTAGAGAAATAACTGCAGATTGTGATACTAACCGTCTTCAGTCCGACCTTGATATAATATCTAACTGGTGCAGTTTATGGCTAGTGGAATTAAATGTTAACAAGTGTAAAGCTATCCACTAATCTAGGACATCAAACGTCTCCCAAGTATACTATTTAAATAAGCTTCCTTTAGAACAGGTAACTTCGTACAAATACTTAGGAATTCATATCACATGCAACCTTACCTGGGCAACCCACATTAATAATATAGTGAAGAATGCTAACCGCGCTCTTGGTTACTTAAGGCGAAACTTTTTTAAGGCTCCACACTCTTTGAAATTATTGCTTTTATAAAACCTTAATACGCCCGAAATTAGAGTACGCTACATCAGTCTGGGACCCTAATAACTTAAACTTAATTAACGCATTAGGATTAGTTCAGAATAACGCTGCTCGTTTTATTCTTTTGAATTACAACAGAACTGCCAGCGTAACAGCCATGAAAACTAACCTGTATCTTCCATCTCTTGCAGCTCGACGTAGAGTTTCCCGTTTATCATTATTTCACACAATTTTTCAACATACAACACTGCATGATGTATTCATTCATATTCCACACTACGTATCTCGTCGCATCGATCATTGTTACAAGGTTCACGTCCCTTCTTGCAGCACAAATTAATTTTCACAGTCATTCGTACCTCGGACGTCACTACAGTGGAACCACCTTCCCGCAAACATTGTATCCATCAGTGATATTGGCTTGTTTCTTGATGCCTTAACCAACATTACTTGCTAGAATGCGGTTTCATGTACTTGTACATCTTGTCTTTTTTATTGTAAGAGGTTTTTTATTCATTGTTCATTGTATTCCTACTGAATTACTTGTCAAATTGTATTTTCATGTTGTACTTGTTTCTCTTGTAATACTTACTGTTTGAATTTACCTGTAACCCACTCCCCTCTGTAAAGCCTTCACAGGCCTTGAGGGTATGATAAATGAAATGAAATGAAATGAAATTTTAGAGAAATTGCCTATAAAGCGCCGGTAGTATGCGCACAATCCCAGGAAGCGTCGAACGCTTTTCTTGTCTGTAGGAGTCGGAAAACCAGCTACAGCTGCAGTTTTCTCAGGATCGGGACGGACGCCTTCCGCGCTCACGACATGCCCAAGAAACCTCAATTCTTCATAACCGATGTGACATTTCTGAAGCTTTAACGTGAGGTTAGCCGAGCGGATTGCCTCGAGCACTTGCCGCAGTCGCTTAAGATGTCCGGAGAAGCTGCCTGAAAATACGACCACATCATCCAGGTAGACGAGACAGGTTTGCCCTTTTGGGTCAGCGAGCACCGTGTCCACCATTCGTTGGAAGGTTGCCGGAGCAGAGCACAGCCCGAACGGAAGTACTCGGAACTCGAAGTCCATCCGGAGTGACAAAGGCTGCGCGGTCACGTTCGTCTACCTCAATTTGCCAGTACCCACTTTTCAAGTCAAGGGAGGAAAAATGCTTCGCTCGCCGTAGCCGGTCAAGAGAGTCATCTATGCGCGGCAATGGATAAACGTCCTTCTTTGTGACGTTGTTGAGCTTTCTGTAATCAACACAGAAGCAGAGAGTGCCGTCCTTCTTCTTTACCAGGACAACCAGTGACAACCACGGACTTTTTGAAGGCTGGATGACGCCATCGTCAATTTTTTCCTTGACTTGTCGTTGAATTGCTTCTGGTTATTGCTGCGAAACACGATATGGCTGCTGGTGAATAGGACGTGCATCCTCGTAAGTAATTATCCTGTGCTGCGTGATTGGCGTCTGACTGACTTTCGACGATCGAGCAAAGCAGTCCTTGAATTCATGCAACAGTCCCCGAAGTGCCGCCTTATTGTCCTCCGACAGGTCGTTATTGATGTCGATATCTGGGACGCATTCTTCATCGCTGTCGCTTTCTCCACAAGCGAAACACTCAATGACGTCCTCCCAGGCTTCAGCGTAAGCGACGGTAGTGCCCCGGAAGAGGTGTCGGTACTCATTTGTGAAATTGGTGATCAAGACGTCAGCTTGGCCATCCCTAACGTCAATGATTCCTCGAGCCACGCTAATTCCAAGGGTCAGTAGAAGAGAGACGTTGCACTCTGCGAGGACTTCGCCTTCACGTATGCCCTCGGACGTTACCGGAATCATGACACTAGCACGAGGTGGTATCGTGACGCTGCCGTCGGAACTTCGAAGAGCGGCTGTGCGGCGGCTGGCGTCTCGTGTAGTCGCTTTCTTTGTGGAGAAAGAGATACAGCGTCACTGAAGATCGATGATGGCGCCATACTCTCGAAGAAAGTCTATGCCGAGTATTAATTCACGGGAGCATTCTCGGATAACAAGGGAGCTGATCGGAAACGTCGAATTTTGAACTTGCACCCGAGAAGTGCACACACCAAGAGGTTTAATGACGTCCGCCAGCTGTCCGCACGTGCGTCCCTGTCCAAGGCGTAAGGTTTTTCTTCAAACGGCTTGACAGTTTTCCGCTGATAATCGAATAGTCAGCGCCAGTGTCGATTAAGGCTGTAACATTTCGACCGTCGATCAGTACAGGTATGTTCATGGAGAAGTCTCCAGCCTGAGATACTGGCGTCTTCAAGTATCCGTCGGTCTGAGGTCGCTTCGATTGGAGATCTTCGGCACGTCCAGTATCAGCGGCCTCGCCTCGAAAGGTCGCTGACGTCAGTTTTCCAGGCGAGGGCTCGGAGATCGTCCTTGCTACATCCGCCTTGCACCTCCGGAATAGGATGCTCGTGGTGACGGCGATCGCGACTGGTGCCTTGATGACGGTGGAGTGCGCTGTCGGGTGAGAAAATCTTTAATCTCGGGTGGACGTTGTCCGAAACGGGGTCGGGGTGAATTGACAGGAAACCCCTGGAGTCCAAGGCGGCTGTACTGGCACTCTCGGTATAAACGTCCCGCCTCACCACAGTGGTAACAGAGCGGTCGACGGTCGGGCATGCGCCAAATGTCCCATTTACGCGCGGATGGCCGACCCTCTCAAAAATAAGGAACCGCCTGCGCTGACTGAAGCATCACACACGGGGTGACGGCAGGTAGGGGCGTTGGTGCAGGGATAGGGGGCCCGAATGCGTCGGCATAAGTCGCACGCTGGTAGTCGCTCATGGTAGGAGGTGCCACCGGCGACGGGGCGGTGCATCTTAAAACGTCAGCGTATGTTGCGCGTCGATGTTCACTTGATGTTGTGAAGGTCTCAACTGGTGGAGCGGCCTGAAGTGCTGCTTCGTAACGTGGTGCGCCGAGCGCATGCTGCACTTCGTCACGCACGAAGCTAGCGATGAAGTTGGCTGAAGGCTGCTGCGTCTGATGCAGCTGTCGCAGTTTGTCGCGGACTACCGCTCCGATAATCTCGCGAAGCGACTCGACGTCGGTTGTGAGAGCTCCTAGGCCACTGGTAGCAGAGGAGAGATTAACTTGCCGATCGTATTGGTGCGAGCGCTGGTGCAGGGCCTTCTCCATGGTGAAGGCGTCAGTGAGAAACTCCGCAACCGTTTTGGGCGGACTACGAACGAGTCCACCAAAAAGCTGCTCTTTCACTCCGCGCATCAAGTGACGCAGCTTCTTGTCTTCCGACATGGTAGGGTCAGCTCGCCTGAAGATACGCACCATGTCTTCCACGTACATAGCGACACTCTCGTTCAATTTCTGAATGCGAGACTGGAGGGCCCATTCTGCTCGTTCTCGGCGATCGGAGCTGGCGTAGGTGTCCAAGAGCCTGCGGCAGAACTGACGCCATGTTGTCAGGACGCCTTCGCGGTTCTGTAACCACGTGCGAGCACCATCCAAATGACAAAAATAAACGTTTGTGAGCCTCGCCTCGTCGGCCCAACCGTTGAACTCTGCTACGCGCTCGAAGTCCACCAGCCAGTCTTCCACGTCTTCTAGAAGGTCGCGCTGGAAGGGACTTGGCACACGCGGTTTTTGCAGCACGTAATGAGGAGGTACCGGAGTAGCCGTCGCAGGTTTAGTCGAGGTAGTAGCGGATGTAGCATCCATACCTGCCGACGTTGTCGTTGTCCTCTAGGGTAGCGGCTCAAACTCGGGGGCCAATCCCTGGATTCTCCGGCTGGCGCGATGTACTGGCGTGAGCACCGGTAGCGATCTAGCGTTCCTGCTGCTAGAAGGGGTCTGTTGCATGGGTCGAGAATACCCAGCCTCTCCACCAGAAAAATGTCACGTTTAATGAACAGGCGACTTCTAAAAGAGGCCGTTAAGGTAAGTCCAAGTCGCCAAAGGGGCAGCGCAGCACCGACAAAAGACCAAGGCGCTAGCTCGTGCACAAGACTCTCCTCGTCTTCTTCTGGGAGCAAGTGGCACAAGCGTGTGGCATTACCCCTCCTCCCAGAAGAGCATCGACTCGATGCTAAACAAAACATGGACGGGCAGAAAGACTTGTCCTAGGAGAAACTTAATGGTTCGGAAACCACGACTATTGTGGTGTGCGATATGGTTTTAACCGCACTACGTGCACAATCTCGGGCCGCGGTTGTCGGCGTCGTGCGGGCTGGGTGCCGTCAGGAAGGACTTTATAATTGAGGTCACGCACTCGCCGAAGCACTTTGTAAGGGCCGAAGTGCCGACTGAGAAATTTGAATCTGACCCGCCGTGGTTGCTCAGTGGCTATGGTGTTGGGCTGCTGAGCACGAGGTCGCGGGATCGAATCCCGGCCATGGCGGCCGCATTTCGATGGGGGCGAAATGCGAAAACACCCGTGTACTTAGATTTAGGTGCACGTTAAAGAACCCCAGGTGGTCCAAATTTCCGGAGTCCCCCACTACGGCGTGCCTCATAATCAGAACTGGTTTTGGCACGTAAAACCCCATAATTTAATTTTTTTTTGAATCTGTCCGTCATTTTGCCTACGGCTTGTAATGAACAAAGTGACTCACTAAAAGACGTTCAACTTTGCTGAGCAATCTTCTGGTGCGTAAATGTGACAAAAAAGTGCTAGCAAAGTTAATAATTGTGCTTGCATTTGCATTACTTGCCCGAGTCAGATTAATAAATTAAAAATTTACAATGACAACACTGCAATTTTCAGTGCAGACTGCTAACGGAGCCAAAAGCGTGCTCCGACTACTGCAATTTCACTATGGGATGCGTGAAACTCGATGGTGGCTGCCTGAATGACCATTTTGGACCTCACTAAGCTAATTATGTTTTATATTATTGCGATAGCAATTATATGGACACTCCAACGCATATTTCTGCCGTCAGCGTCGCCGTCGTCGTTGCCGTCGCCGTTGGCGTCGCCGTCGCCGTGAAGTTCTGTATGACGTCAATGGAGATAAAATCGTCGCCGCGCGCCGCCGAACGCTGTATGTTCGAGTGAAAGGGCGCGAGGGACGCGCGTATTCACGGGGAGTGAACCCACGGTGGAGAACAAACGCGCGTTCTGCGCCGTGCTGCCTTAAGGGCTGCAGAAGTAGGCGTCTCTTTCCACCTTTACAATCACCATATATGTAGAGCAAACGCGCCAGGGGGAGGGAAGAAGGCGACGTTTAGCTGCGGCACCAATTGCCTACTTATATCAGAGGCTCCGGCAACAGTCACCAACGCCGCACGCATTTTGTGCGACCGCGGGGAAAACGCCGACGGCGTCAACTGTTCTGCGTGTTGCCGGTACTGCTGCATGTCCATGTTTATACAGCTGGTAAAGCTACTATCATTACTTCGTATAGCTCTCTACAAATTTGCTATCGCAATTGATGCTTCGCCTTTCAGGTGAAACTGCGACAACTTTTTTGTTCCAGCGATAATCAGGGTTAACAATAGTGTTTGAATTCAGATATGCCACCAGTTCAATGTGTTTCTGTGCCACTTCTTAAATCGAGCACGATGTTTGCAGGGCGTTGCTTATCAGAATTGAGCTTCTATTATAAGGAATATGCCATAAATGGAACTGCTTATTATTGCGATAGCAATTATATGGACACTCAAAAGCAGATTTCTGCCGTCGGCGTCGCCGTCGCCGTCGCCGTGAGGTTCCGTATGACGTCATTTGGAGAAGAAATCGTCGCCGCGCGCCGAACGCTGTATGTGCGAGTGAAAGGGCGCGAGGGGCGCGTCTTTCACGGGGAGTGAACGCACGGCGGAGAACAAACGCGCGTTCTGCGCCATGCTCGCTTAAGGGCTGCAGAAGTAGGCGTCTCTGTTCTCCTTCACAATCACCATGTATGTAGAGCAAACGCGCCTTCTTCCGACGAGCGAGAGGCCGTGGGGGAGGGGGAGGGAAGGGAGGCGACGTTTAGCTGCGGAACGCAGTGCCTATTTATTTCAGAGGCTCCGGCAACAGTCACCAACGCCGCACGCATTTTGAGCGAACGCGGGCAAAACGCCGATGGCGTCGACAACAGTTCTGCGTGTTGCCGATGCTGCTGCATGTCCAAGTTTATACAGCTGATAAAGCTAATATCATTATTCCGTATAGCTCTCTACAAGTTTGCTATCGCAATTGATGCTTCGCCTTTCAGGTGAAACTGCGACAACTTTTTATTTGAGACGTCACGGAATGGATGGTTGGCTGTTGCGAACCCACCGGCAAAATTTTCGTAGCCCTAATAAGAGCTGTTCTTTCGTTAGTAAGAAGCCTTTATGCTTCGTCGAGCGGCTCAATGCCAGACAGCTCGCAGTCGAAGTCACTTTCTTCAGTGTCATCTTCACCCAGCTGGCTGATGATGGGTTGAATGCGCTCACTCCCAGACGTGTCAAGTCTGAACTTTGCCTCCAAGTCTATCACATGCTTTATGCTCTTCCTCCAGTCTTCCGCCGTTGCCAGCTTGATTTTCTCCCTCAAGATGGCGTCGACCGTGGACAGCTTGAAGTCTCTCTTCTCCGCACCGATGCCATTTCTGACCTTGGCTTACACAAGCTCAATGGGATTAAATTCGCAGTGGTACGGCGGGAGCCTGTGTACAATGCAACCGTCCCTTACAGCTGTGTTCTCTACGATATAGCTCAGAAAGCGTGACTTTGCAGATGCGACAAGCTCAAGCAGCTGCTTTTTATCATCCTTTCACCGTAGGTGATGTTCTTGCTTGTGAGCCACTCCTGTCTGTTTTCCTTCTTCCAGGCCATCGTCGGCAGTTTCTCTTCTCGCCGGCTATGGTAAGGTGCATTGTCTAAAACAATGACGCTACCAGCTGGCAACTTCTGCAGAATCCCCGCAGGGGCATCTGCGTAAGCAGGCGTTTGGCGGGTTGCGACACTACGCACCCGAACACATGGGGGTTGGACCCTCCCGCGTGCAAATTACGCGGCTTAGCCGTGTCCGGGGAAAAGGGGATCCTGGGGGTTGAGCCAATGCCGAGTGTTTGGACCTCTAAGGCCCCTCGGTGGAGGCAAGACGCCCCTTTGGCCTCTGCTTCACGTAGACGGCACCCCGGACTGACCCGCCCGGGGGAAATCGGTAGTTGCCTTTTCCTGTCCCCCTCTCCAATCTGCGTCTTTCTCTCTTCCTTTCAATCTTTCCTGTCTTCTCCTCGCTTCTATTTTCTTCCGACTTTCCAGGCAGCGAGGGTTAACCTTGTGTGGGTGGCCAGCCTTGGGTACTCCAGATTGGGTTATAGTAGCACCGTACAACTGGCGAGGGCTTGTCTTGCTTGCAAGATTTGCTCCGTCCCCGTGTTGGGCTCGGTGGTGGGTGGTTGGCGCTGCTGCCGAACTCATCCCTATATTATGGTTTCCCATAAACCGCTTTCCCCTAATCGCTCTCTGAAAAGAGGGCGCACCGATGCAAGTTTTCAATTCTTCTTGAAAAACAACGAAGAACACTTTCCTAAGTACCATGTCAGGCACAGTGAAAGCAACACGAGCGTGCGGAAATTTTCCCCTTTCATGGTGGCGAAATGCCTCGCAAACACGATAGGACCTGGTTACAAAGGCACAGAGATGACCAATGGAGACCTGCTCCTTGAACTAAAAGACAAAACACTATTTGAGAAATTGATTGACTTGAAATGCATTGGCGATGTAGCAGTCACTGTGTCGGCACATCGAACCATGAACACGAGCCGTGGAGTAATTTCACAAGACGACTTCTAGGACCTCAGTGACGAAGAGCTGCTTGAAGGTTTTCAGGACCAAGATGTCATCAAAGTACAGAGAATCTATATCCGCAGGAATAATGAGCAACTTCGAACAAAGCACATTGTATTAACCTTTGGAACTAGTGTGCTCCCTAGTACACTAGAAGCAGGCTACATTAAAGTCCGTGTGAGGCCGTACATTCCAAATCGTCGACGGTGCTATTAAGTGTCAGAGGTATAGGCACGGATCTCAGACATGCCGAGGAAAGCAGGCGCGAAATGCAGCTCGAATGATCATCCATCGGACACTTGCGACTCATCTCCACATTGTGTGAACTGTGCTGGAAGCCATCCAGCCTTCTCTAGGACATGCCCTAAATAGAAGAAAGAGAAAGAAATCGTTGCATTGAAGGTCAAAGAAAATATAACATTTCACGAAGCAAGGAAACGCATTTCCTACTTATATCACACCAGCTTTTCCGAGGTGGCGCGAAGGAGGGCAGCGTCAACAAATGCCTCGGGAGTCTACCGCGGTCACAGTCAGTGGTCCGGTAATCACTCCGCCCGCTCCCCTGATGGCAGCAGCAAGTGCTGCTCCATCATCATCAAAGGTGGGCCTGCAGACCTCGGTTCCGCAGGTCCCAAAGCTTAACCGAACTCCACAGCCTGAGACGCGAGTTTCAGCGCCTAGTTCTCGATTCTCCAGCGCCTCTCGGAGGTTATGGAGGTCGATCCAAGAAACCGTCATCGACGCCAAAAGAACAGCGCTCTCTTCAGCGCACTAAGAAGGATAAACTTCCTGTAACTGCGCCGAGAAAGGGACCGGTAACCTAAATGGTTACTGTCCTTATATACATATTTATCTTTCCTTACCACGTGCTCCTGAACACTGGACAACACAATCCTTCCTCAATGTGGCTGCACAAATAATTCAGCGGAATGCCAGAGGCGTCTTTTACAATCTAGATGATGTAAAAGATCTACTAAAGGAATATCAGCCACGGCTGTTCTGTGTTCAAGAAACACATTTAAAGTCTGCACACAAGAACTTCTTAAGACGATACATAGGTCTCCGTAAAGATCGAAATAATGGTAATTCTTCTGGTGGTGTGGCAATTATAGCTCAAAAGTCAGTAGCATGCCAGCATGTATCACTTCAGACTTCATTTGAGGCAGTGGCTGTTCGGGCTATATTGTTCAATAAACTTATAACTTTTTGCTTCATATATATATATCGCCTGATGAACGCTTTGATACAGCAGAATTTGAAAAGCTGACTGACCAGCTTCCTGAACCCTACATAGTAATCGGAGATGTTAATGCTCACAGCACATTCTGGGGTGACTCAACATGTGACGAAAGAAGTAATTTTTCTATTGCCCGCCCTCTCGCATCTGGAGCCTGTCTAACAAGACAGAGCCAACTTTCTACAGTCCCACACACAACACGTATTCATGTATATATTTAGCCATAGGGTCAGCATCACTTCTTCCATACCTGGAATGGAGAGTTATTAGTAATCCATATGGTAGAGATCACTTCCCAATTCTCTTAGAAACAACAAAGTGTCACGATGGACCAGCTTATCCCAAAAAATGGAGGCTTCATAGTGCAGACTGGTCAAAATTTAGAAACCTATGTACACTGTGCCTGGAAGATGTGGACCACCTGGGTGTAGAGGAACTGACCAGCTACATCACTAAACATATCATCTGTTCTGCTCAAAACTGCATACCTGAATCCTGCACAGATAAAGTCAATCCGAAACCGTGGTGGAACAAAGACTGTGAAATTGCAAAGACACTTCAGAACAAAGCATGGAGCAGATTTTCACGCTACCCAACAACAGAAAATCTAATGAACTTTAAGCGGTGCAAAGCGAATCGCCGCCGTATCCGCCGAATATCCAATAGAGAAAGCCGGACTCGTTACGTATCCTCAATAAACTCATACACGGATGTGAGCAAAGTATATAATCGGGTGCGTAAACTAAAAGGACAACGCCCAAATTCTTTTCCTCTCATCACTGGCTCTGGTGGTACAATAGAAGATCAAGCAAACACTCTCGGTGAGCACTTCGAGAGGGTATCAAGCTCAGAAAATTATTCCGAAAAGTTCTTACACCATAAAATGCGCAGTGTTAATAATTGCATAACAAATGAGAATGACGAGGTGTAATTTCGCAACACGTACGGGATGACTGTTGAATCCTTTCTTGAACTTCTGCATTTTTATTTAGCTAATACACACGTAGGATTCTGTAATGAAACGTATATACAAGCAGGGGGCGTGTGCATCGGGTCAAAGGTAGCTCCCATCCTTAGTAACATTTTTCTGGGAAGCATAGACAGAGAGCTGGCAAAAGATTTAGAAGGTGTAGTATATAAGGTATACAGATATGTAGATGACTACTTGATTTTGGGCTGTCATGTAGACAAAGATGGTTTCAGAAATAGGGTAGTAAAATCCTTTGATTCTCTGGGCAAGGGTTTGACATTCACTTTTGAAGTACCAGTAGATAATAAGCTACAGTTTCTAGATGTCAAGTTAGAATTTCTACCGGAACATGTGTGTTGGTCATTCTCGCCCCGAGATGGAAAACCGCTAATGAACCATGCCTCTAACCATTCCAGGCTTGTGAAGAATGGTATAATCTTTTCATGTTTCAGGTCAGCGTTGTTGAAATCATGTTATCACACTGTAAACATTGCATTTCTTGAGCAAGTCAATCGGTTGAGAAAGGCTGGGTACCCGCTCGCTGTGATGCTGGCGTCATGCTCTAGATTAATGAAATAACTAAAACAGGATAAAGAATCATGCACAAGTAATCAAAGACAGAAAGATTTAGCTTCTAAGGTGTCAGTGATTCCGTATGTTCATGGCCTTTCACACAGACTTAAAAAGGTGGCTGGGAGTTACGACGTAAAAGTGGTGTTTTTGGCAAAAAACTAAATAGGTAGTGTGTGTTCTAAGGTCAAAAGTAAGTTTGAAAGTAAGGATGATGCTAAGAAAGGATGTAGTATAAAACATCCACGTAATAACCAATTTGTCGATTGCACGATGAACGTTGTTTATCAGATTCCTTTGACGTGTGGTCATGTGTACGTAGGGCAGACTTCGAGATGCGTTAACACGAGACTAAGGGAACACTGGTCTAGTCTCAAAGGTCGCCCTAGTACGCATTTGGCGATGCATTGTGAAGAACATGCGTGCTCACCTTGTCTTGGAAGCACCGCCATTTTGTTTAGGCATAGAAATCAAACCGCGAGAGAAATTGTGGAAGCTCACTGGATTGAAAAACTAAAAGAAAAATGCATCAGTCATCCTTCTGTTTCATTGTTAGATAAAGAGAATTCGCTCCTGTCATCATATCTTTAACGCATTTTCGCCTTTTGTGCTTGTTTTATGAACATTGCTGCTTTTTATGCTGACCGTGTAGCGGCATTTAATGACAAGCGTTATTTTATGCGCTCTTGACGTGTTCTATTGACAGGATCGCGCAGATCTGTGGCTATTTAAGCCGGTGGTTCTTCAATAATAAAAATCAGTTGTTAGAAAGCGCTCGTCCTTGTGTCTCCTTTTCTTCGTCCCTGTTTGTTTGCGCACAAAAATAAAAAAAAAATGAATCTGTTCCAACTAGGCCGACTCGCAGTTATGCTTCGCCATAAAAGATTTGCTGAAAATATTCCTCTTCGTTCAAACAAGTCTTCATCAGATGGATACAACAAACCACTAACATTCCACGAACTCAAGCTTGCCCTAGGCTCTTGTGGCAGCTCGGCTCCAGGTTCTGACACAATAACATATGAAATAATGAACAATCTGCCTGATGAGACCCTAAACTGTATCTTAGGTCTTTACAATAAGATTTTTGCAACTCGTCATATACCTTCATCTTGGAAAGAGGCAATAGTCTTACCAATACTCAAACACAGCAAAGACCCTTCCTTAGTTAACAGTTACAGACCAATTGCACTCACTAGTTGTTTACTTAAGGTACTTGAAAAAGTGATTAACCGCCGCCTTGTTTACTTTTTGGAATATAATGGTATATTGGACTTTCACCAATCTGGCTTTCGAAGAGCAAGGTCTACAGCCGATAATCTTGTTCTCCTTGAGTCATATATACGTGATGCATTTGTACACAACCAATACTGTCTATCTGTATTATTTGATCTTGAGAAGGCATATGATACTGCCTGGCGATATGGCATTCTGCTGGACCTGTCGTCCTATGGAATTTGTGGTAGTATGCTGAACATTCTGCAAAATTACCTATCTGAAAGGAAATTCCGTGTAAGAATTGGCACTGTTCTATCGCGCACTTTTGTTCAAGAAAACGGTGTGCCACAGAGAGGAGTGCTAAGCTGCACCCTTTTTATAATTAAAATGAACTCTCTCCGCTCTGTTATACCACCTACGATATCTTACTCTGTCTATGTGGACGACATCCAAATCATTTTCAAATCTTGCAACCTGTCCATATGTGAACAGCAGATACAGTTAAGTGTTAATCGGCTCGCCAAATGGGCAGATGAAAATGAGTTCCGATTCAATGCAGAGAAGACTACTGTGCTTTTCTCCAGACGAAGAGGGGTATGTCCTGACCCATGCATTTCAATGAATGGGAAATGCCTGATTGTTGCAGAACAACAAAAATTTGGGGGGGTCATCTTTGATGCTAAGCTTACTTTTATCCAACATATAAAACAGTTGAAGCCGAAATGCCTTAAAACTATGAACCTTTTAAAGATTATATCTCACCAATCGTGGGGAACAGATAGGTATTGTCTCTTATCGCTTTTTAAAAGCCTTGTGTTGTCACGCATAGACTATGAATGTATTGTTTACCAGTAAGCTTCAAATACAACACTTAAGCTACTCGACCCTGTCTGTCACTTGGGTATCCGCCTAGCACTTGGTGCCTTTCGTACCAGCCCTGTCCAAAGCCTTTATGCAGAGTCGGATCAGTGGCCACTGGATTATCAGCGTACATATCTTGGAGTCACCTATGCAATAAGAACAATCTCGCTAAGCAACATCCATGCAAAGCACTCATAAATGATCAGTCCACAAATCAGTTGTATTTAAACCTGCCTTCACGCGCCCCGCCATTCCCGCTAGCAGTGAAGTCTGTTGCGGAAAAACTTCGAATAGTTTCACAGATCTGCTGGAAACTGATTACACTGAACTCATCCCACCTTGGGAGCAATGTCCAGCCATCTATGACTTGTCCTTTAAAGAGCTTAACACAAAGAGTTGTCCAACTGCCCTTATCCAGCAACATTTCTTGGCCCTTGAAGATAAGTATAAATCTGTGGCATTTTTCACTGATGCTTCAAAGTCTGCAACTTCGGTATCATGTGCAGCCCATGGCCCAAACTTTTCCAACTCTAAAACCTTGCATAACCATAGCAGCATCTTTACACCGGAAGCGTACGGTATTCTGATCACTGTTGAGTACATAGTACAGCACAAGATGCAAAAGTATATAATATACACAGATTCCTTAAGCGTTGTCACAGCCCTGCCCTGTGGCAAAGCAAGCCGAAACCCTGTAATAAAAAAGCTCCTTAAACACATACAAGTAGCGTATAAACTAAACATTGCTCTTGTTGTATGCTAGGTGCCAGGCCACTCTGGGATCGCGGGCAATGAAATACCGGACAAAACTGCTGGAGAAGCAGCTCATCGGGACACAATTGATGTAGGCTGTGTACCTGGTGTAGACCTGAAACCTGCAGTACGAAAGGCGCTCCGTAACTATTGGCCAGCTGAATGGGACAAAGAAACTGAAAATAAGCTGCACCTGCTTAAACCAAAACTAACCAAATGTTTCCCACTGAAGCTTGATAGACACACCGAAGTCACCTTGGCACGACCCAGAATAGGACACACTTATGGGACACATAAATACCTCTTGACCTGACCCTCCGACGTGCACACGCTGCCGTGAGAACCTAACAGTCCTACATGTCTTCATGTCCTGAACTTCATCTGAAGTCCTGAACTACATGTCCTACATGTCCTGAACTTCATCGAGAAAGAGCGGCTCATTTTAAGGAACTTTACAAATACCAAATACCACCCCAACCCTCGATGTTCTTATCAGTGGCCACCTGAAGCACTTTTTAACTTTAAAAGAGTGCTTAATTATCTTGCGCAAATTAATTTTCTAGACATCATCTCATTCCATCCCAACCGTCAGATTGTGCCTCACAGGTGAGGTACGGTCTGGTACATAAATGTTTGTCTGAGCCCTCGCCCTTCTTGCGCACGCAAGAATTGTACAGCAAGGGACTCGGACTATGCACTATAATTTCCCTTTTGTATCTGTAGCCAATGCACTTACAGCGTTCCATTTATTTTAGTAATTACTTTACAATCGATGCACTAATACCTATATATATATATATATATATATATATATATATCTAATGCGTAGGCCCCTATACAGCCTCTATTTTAAATCAGTTTTTTAACTCATAATTTTGCTACATCAAGACACATGTCCTGGCGCTCTTTGGCCTTAGATGCCCTTGCGCCAATAAAAATGCCATCATCACCATCATCAACTTCTGCAGACTCATTCAACAAGCCCTCAAAGCGATTGTCGTTCATTTCCTCTTGGTAGTCGCCTGTCTTTTGGTCTCGGAATACATACAAGCAGCCGTCGACGAAGCCATCCTCACTGCCGATGTGCGTCACGATCAGGCGCTGACCTTTCCCAGAAGGTTGTTTTAGACCCGTCGTCAGGCCATTTGCTCGAGCGAACAGGCGTCCGCGCTTCTGCACCACGGTGTCTGTCCACACGATCGACCGAGTGTGTCCCGCCGACACCCATGTCTCGTCCAGGTAGAAGACTTTTCGGCCTTCCGCCCGGTAGCGCTCCACGTCACGGAGGTAGCGATTCCGCCAATCGGTGATGTCATCCCGATCGATAAGCAGCGAGTTGTGGCTTCTCTTTTCGTGCTTGAAGCCGATCTCGGCAAGCAGGCGACGCACAGTACACAGCCTTAGTGATGGGAGTTTCATACGCTCCGAGAACACGGTAGTTTTCTTCTCGACCGTCGTTATCTCGTTGCGGCGAAAAAAATCGTGCACACATGACCTCAGCGCGCACAACGTGAAGCTGTCAAACTTCGCGCTGCATCTTCTCTTCTCCGCATTGCGTGGGCGCTTTCGCGAGGGCGTCGTCAGTTTGCCACCCGAAAAATGCGAAGCTTTATTATCCTCCCTCACCCTGAACAGAGTCCTTTCGCTGACACCGAGCATATCGGCGACCAACTTGCTTGTGTGCTCCACGCTGCGTTCAGGCTCCCTGTTACGCCAAAACGTGTAGCAGTGGAAGATCATGTTGCGTGAATCGCTGTTCAGGATGTGGCCGCTCTTGCTCTTGCCGAGGCTCCTTGGTGGTATGGGCATCGAGGCGACACAAGGCTCGTTCGGCAACAAAGGATCGCGTTCCGATGTCACCGGGCTGGGCTCCATTGCGGAAAACTGGGGTGGAATGCCGTGCGCAAACTCACGAGATTGCAGGTTCGCAACCGCGAAAAAAAAGAAAAAAATAATAATTAAAAAAGAAGCCTAAAACATAAAAAAAATAAGATTGTGCAAACACGCAAAAAGTATATATGAATCTGATGCTATTAAGCCAGCGACTATTTTATAATTATACGCCCGGTGCCGTCGATCTTGCTGCGTAGCAGACGATGCACAGCATTGCAGAAGGCACGGAGTTATTTTTCTCTCGCAATCAGGCATGTGCTGTAGCATTTCCATCATAATAGTTTTACCAAACCACTCGTCAAGATACGCAAATCTCATTTATACCGACAAATACGCGTTTTAGAAGCAGTCATACTTTTTGAGCGGGACAATTTTTTCAGTCGCGGAGGAATTGGCTGCTGCGCTTCGGTCAACTGCGCGAGGCCTCTCCTGTCATCTAAAGTTTTACCTGACTATAGTGCAAGCTTTCGCCTTTTTTCCCCTTGCTGGCTCAGCGCGCCGCGGACAAAAGGGAGGCGGGGGTCATCAAGGGAGGGAGCTCGCGAGGAGGAGACCACGTGCGCATGCGCCACGCCGCCCTCCTTGGTGTCGCCGTCATAGAGTTAATATACCCAACTCTAGAGCAAAAGCTCTCCATAGCGCCCATGTATTGGAATCGGGAACCACAAGGGCGCTGCCATGTTGCTACTATAAGCAGGCCCGCATGCGCAGATGACGAGATGCGATTCAGACGGGTGCGACTGCATTCACAACAAATCCGTGCAGGGGCGGGGCCCCGCCTCGATGACGTATCACCATTTTCTTTTTTTTTCTCTCTGTTTGGCGGCGCGGTCGGTTGTGCCCCAGTGGAGTATACGGAAAACATATCTCACGCAGAAGGGGGGCACAGAGCTGCACGCCTATTGGCTCTCGCCACAGGTCACTTCCGCCAGCATGGCGGCGCCCAGCGCAATGTTGGCTTCCGAGACTTGAGGTTTTTTTACGCGACGCTGGTCCGGCGACGCGCGCTGAGATTGGCCGCTGTATCAGGTGCAGCAGACGATTAGTCGTCTGGCCGTCGTTGATGCGAGCGTGCGCTCTTACGCAAGCGGATACTGCTCTTCTTTGCACCCCGGTGTCATGGCCGAAGCCGCGGTGCCGGGCGCTGACGCGAAGCGGCGGTCGTTGGGTTGTTGCGGAGCGCAGCGTAGCAACGCCCCAAAGAAACAAATACTGTTCCAGTGAAGTAGACTGCTCCCTCCCTGATAGTGAGATTATATTTGGATCATCAAAACATTGATGCGTTTATTTAGGAATAGCATCGATCCCTTAACAGCAGCCACAGTTGTGCCTACAAGTCTGGCAGGTGACTGTGGTCTGCCTTTTCCCATCCTTCGGCTAATCCTAAATAAACGCATCACTGTTTTTATGATCCAAAAATAATCTCACTATCAGGGATGGAGCAGTCTACCTGCCTGCAGCAGTATTTTTTTTATTTGGGGTATTGCTACGATGCGCTCCACAACACCCCAAATACCGCCGCTTCGCGTCGGCGCCCGGCACCGCGGCTTCCGCCGCGGCACCGGGGTGCAAACGAGAGCAGTATCCATTTCCGCGAGAGCTCACGCTCACGTTGCCTAAACCAAACCTCAAGTCTCGGAAGCCAACGTTGCGCTGGGCGCCGCCATGCTCGCGGAAGTGGCCTACGGCGAGAGCCAATCGGCGTGCAGCTTTGTGCCCACCTTCTGCGTGAGATACGTTTTCCGTACACGCGCCCCGGTGCCGCGATGGAAGCCGTGGTGCCGGGCGCCGGCGCAAAGCGGCGATCGTTGGGGTGTTGCTAAGCTGCGCTCCGCAACACCCCAAATAAAGAAATACTGCTCCACTCAGGTAGGCTGCTCCCTCTCTGATAGTGAGATTATATTTTGATCATCAAAACAGTGATGCGTTTATTTAGGAATAGCATCGAGCCCTTAACAGCAGCCACAGTTGTGCCTAGTCAACAACAGCCCAGCGTGTTCTCCGTTCCAATGCCGGCGACGTTGGAACGCCCCCAAGCAGAGAGCGAAAAAAAAGAGAATGGTGATACGTCATCGAGGCGAGGCCCCGCCCCTGCACGGATTTGTTGTGAAAACAGTCGCACCCGCAGCCTATAGTACACCGTAAATTTTGCATGAATATTTTTAAATAGCCATCCGATCGTTCTGAAAAAGTTACGAAATGAACTTCAAATCTTGTCCGTGCCTACGTGCTACGTGTAAGTGCTTCCTTTTGCATAATATTTTGAATATTTTTAGTGCTACAAAAATGAGTCGTAGCAACGTGGCGGTGCCTATGCGGTCCCCGCTTTTTTGCCCAGCCTTTCCTCTCGAGTCAGCATACTAACTCTATGGTCGCCGCCCTCCTGGTTGCCTTGTCTACGGCGCAGTAGTTTCTGGATACGAAACACGAACCACACATTACGGCTGGCTTAAACAGCTTCGCTGCTAAAAAATAACGATATACATGTCAAAAGAACAAGCAAGACGTTAAACGAACAGTAGAATACCGCCGCCCGAGACTTGACCACACCAGAAAGGGCCGAGCGAGACCAGAACGGGAGCAAGGGACGAACAGGACGCGTTCGAAACGGGAAACGGTGACTGAAACATGAGTGAATATTGCCACTACTCGCCTCTTCTTCGTCGTCTCATTTTGGTCTCAGTTAAGATTTCGGTGTAGCAACTACACTTCTCCGTTTCACGATTCTTTCGCGGTGTTTCTCGCAATTATACTAAACACAGCAGCATACGACGACGAAACAGCAGGTGATTAGTAGCAAATGCTTACGCATCATTTAAATACCTCCACAGGACATTCGGCGCGTAATTTTTTGGATTCCTCCTTCATCTGAATTTATGCACCACCACTAGATAGAACTCCACTGAACCGCCGTGATGGGTATGGATGATAGGGGTGCACGAAGTTAATCCTGTATATCGTTTAACACTATAGTGTAATTGGGGCGCAAATTAGTACCTACACGACAATGCATCACAAAATGATGTCCAATGACCAGTCATTTAGGCAAAGTCTCATTTCGGCAGCGTGAAAATGTGCATCTTCTGTGATAAAATGTTCGCTTTGGAAGAGCAATCCATTTTTGCAGCTGTTTAATCCACGGAAGAGGCACTATCTTAGGAAATCACTAAATGCTAACATAATAGAATAATCCACTCGACAACGGCGTTACGTTGTTGTGCCGGTAAATCGACGACGACAATGCTTTCTAAGCACAGTTCGTAAATGGTGTCACCGTAAAAAAATAGCAATATGCCGGAATTACGATTCCGGTAGTTGATATACAAGAAGCGCTATTATTCAGAGAGAACGGGAAAAGCCCAGTTCGAAGGTGGGGCAGATGGGAGGGCCACTGACAGTGACGTCACACTATTTGCAAACAAGCTGAAATCTACTGCGAAGAATTTAGAAGACGCGTGTAAATTTACATTCTGAGGCGGGAACGAAGCCCAGATATTCGAAACAAGTGTAGAGGTCTCCGCGACCGTTAGGATAAAACTCTAATGTGTCTGTCTATAAACCTGTCATACGATATTGTATTGTAGAGTTATACAATAATGAACATGTTGTATTGTAGAGTTATACAATAAAGAACCTCAGTGAAGTGAGTGATAGTAAGTGAAGGCTGCCAAGACACGGGAAGAGCAAGCTATAGAACAATAAGCAGCAGACGTTGGCGCATCTCTAAAGCAGGCAGTTCCCACGCTACTGCGTGTTTTTCTTTTTAAAGTGCTAGTGTACGAGAGAGCGCGAAAGTTTTTGTTGACAATAATGCGCTCCCTATAACTTTCACTGAATGGCACGTTGAGCGAAACTGTACTTGCTTTAGTGAGAACTGATGAAGAACACAGACGGTTACAACCATTCGTGAATGGCGTTTCCTCTCGGTGGTGTCTCTGAATGCCTATTTTGTTAAGTGTAGCTAAGTATGTCGAGCTTATTTAAATAGTGTCGCCAGCGCAACGGCGCAGCATGGCTGGAGGACTTGTTCGAGCGAGGGTACCTTCGGAGCTGTGCTCGACGGCAGGTCCGCTTAGCCGGCTGGTTGCTGCTGAAGCGGCGCTGGCATCGTCCCTGTTAGGAGGCTCTGCTCCGTGCATGGCAGGGCTGTCGTCGCGGTCGGCACTCTGCACAGAACGATTGGATTGTTAGAGCCCATTTCATTTCATTTCATTTATTTTACCATCAGGGCCAATTGGCATTACAGAGGAGAGTGGGTTGTTATACAGAAAAATAGTTGAACAAAAAAAAACAATCAGTACAGTTAGTTCATACAAATGAAACTCGTAATTATACAATGCACACACAAATAAGTGAACAAAAAAGTAATCAGTACAGTTCGTACAAATAAAGGTCGCAGTTATACAATGTTAGCTAATGCATCATGGAACATGTGATTATCGTTAATACTAACAATGTCAACGGGAAGTTCGTTCCATTCTTTTGACGTACGAGGCAAAAATGAGTTCAAGAAGGTCTTTGTGTTGCATGATGGAATACCTACTTTGTGATGATGATCGATGCGGCGAGATATGTACTGTGGGCGGAGTAGTTGGTCATGTAGGAAAGAATGGTGATACAACTTGTGAAACAGTGTTAAACGAGAAACGTTTCTGCGAGATGCTAAAGAAGGAAGTGCTAGGGAAGTTTTCATGGCGGAGATGCTCGCAGTTCTGTCATAATTAGATAATATAAAACGAACGGAGTTATTCTGGACGAGTTCAATGGAGGTTACAAGATTGTCATAGCTTGGGTCCCACACGGCTGTAGCATATTCCAGTTTAGGGCGTATTAGTGTCTTAAAAAGCTGCAACTTTAAGCCACATGGAGCAATAGAAAAGTTACGACGTAAATAGCCAAGCATGCGGTTAGCATTGTTAATAATGTACTCAATATGTAGCGACCAAGCTAGATTAGTCGTGATGTGAACTCCTAGGTACTTGTAATAGTTAACAGGATCCAAAGGAATGGTATTAAGGTAATAAAGAGGAGAGCTAGTGGAAGTTCTAGATACACGCATGACTTTGCACATTTTAATATTTAGGTCCATTAACCATTCTGCGCACCAGTTAGATATAGCTCGAAGGTCAGATTGCAATACCTTAGTGTCGTCATCGTTAGTAATTTCCCGAAAAATGACACAGTCATCAGCAAAGAGATGAATGTTAGATGATATAACTGATGAGAGGTCATTAATATAAATGAGAAATAACAGGGGCCCTAAGACAGAACCTTGCGGAACGCCGGAATGAACTTCGCAAAAAGAAGAAGGCCGTTATGCAGCAACAAATTGTGATCTCTTAGTGAGGAAACACGCAATCCATTTTAAGACGTTACTGTCAAGATTTATTTGGTGCAGTTTGTAAAGTAACAGTCTATGGCAAACCTTATCAAACGCTTTTGAAAAGTCGAGGAAAATGCAGTCGTCAAGCGATGATTGATCAAGAATCTGATGTAAATGATGCGTAAAGGATATTAACTGTGTTTCACATGAATAAGTTTTCCGGAAGCCATGCTGTGCTGACGTGAAAAATGAATTAGATCCTAAAAAATTGACTAGGTTAGTAAATATTATGTGCTCGAGCAGTTTGCAACAAATACTAGTTAAAGAAATAGGGCGGTAATTAGTTGAGCAGTTTTTATTATAAGATTTATGCAGTTGAACGACCTTGCCAATTTTCCATTGTCTAGGAAGTGTAGACATATCCAGTGACTGTTGGAAAACTTTTGTTAGTATAATGGAACTGTAAGCACTAGTATTTTTCAAAAAATTTGTGTTAATACCATCATAGCCAGGAGGAGAATCATTCTTAAGTGCTTCAATCAGTCGTACGACGCCAAGTGGTTCTACAATCATTGGTGACATAGGTAAATAATTGTGTGAGCTCACAGTAGTTAATTCATTACGGCTATCCACAGAAAAATGTTTAATGAAAGATTCGTTAAGAACAGTGGCGCAATGGTTTTCACTAATCTGGTTACCGGATGAGTCAATCAAGGAAATACGGTTGTCAGATGGTGGGTTAATGACTCGCAAAATTTTTTTGCGTTAGTTTTTAACATAGACGGCAAAACGTTAGTAAGAAAGTTATCTTTAGCGGATTTGAGCGCATCTATGTAGATGATCGATGCAGATTTGTAAGCAGCCCAGCAGGGGTGGTTAGTAGGCAAACATCTGGCGGCACGATAGAAACGTTTGTTTCGGTTAGATAGACGTTTCATATAAGTATAGCGCCAGGGCACATGTGCGTTTGACGTGATAAAGCGATTAGGGATATATTTATTTGTTAGACGTTCGACTTCATTTACAAACATATCCCAGTTCGACTGCACTGAACGGGTATCAAAATTGCTTAAAAAGATGTCTAAAAAATGTGCTAGTTCACTGTTAATCATGTCAAAGTTGGCTTTCTTGTAGTCCCGTATCGTTTTCATTTTTTTGTTTGCCTTAGGAAAGGGTGCATTCAATGAAAACGAAAGTAATGAATGATCACTGATGCCTGGTGCATAGGTGATAGCGGTAGCGAAATCTGGTCGAGTCGTTAGTAGTAGATCAGGAATGCTGGTACTGTTATTTGATGTCCTGGTCGGCAACGTTACTAGTTGTGTTAGAGAAAAAACTGAACATATGTTAAGAAATTCACGAGGTTGTGGCAAAGACGGCAATGAATAGGGTGGATTGGCGTTCCATATTATACTCGGAAAGTTGAAATCTCCTAGTAGAAACAAAGGATATGAAGGAAATCGCGTACAAACTACATTCATTGCATCATGCAGTTCATTGGTAAATGTTGAAAGTGAGGAGGGAGAGCGATAGCATAAGCCTAATATAATCTTGTGGTAGCTAATGGTTACTATGGCCCAGACTAATTCAAGTTCAGTGTTAATATGAATGCATGAAGAAGGAACGTCCTTCTTGCCGTCCTGAGACGCCAAGAAGGACGCCGCCTCCCCTACGCATTGTCCGATCACAACGGTATATGTGAAAGCGGTTCGCGTCGTCAAAGATTTCATGATCGCGGACATGCGCGTGGAGCCATGTTTCCGTTAAGGCAACTATATTTGCGCTACACGTGTCAATAGCTGATGATAAAAAATTATACTTGTTTAGTACACTTCTAACGTTAGAAAAAAGAACTGATACCTGAAGACGTGATGCGCGGCCACTCCCATCACGCGTCCCTATGTAGACGTGCTAGCCGAAGAAGTGTGGGCATGATTGGTATGATCGATGCGTTTTTTAGCCTCAATGTAATGAAGAAGACAAGACGACGACGAAGCAGTCAGCAAGCAAGCCACAGTGTTGGTGCTAACCACGCGCCCCGAGCTTGCGCTTGCCCGGATTTTGACTGCTGGTCGCCTCGCCGCTTCTTGACGTTCGCCTGACGTTTCTCGCATTCATTGACGTTTACACGTGAATAAATCACGTTGCATTTGGTGGAGGCTGCGTGGGTCCCCCGCACCAACCTGGAACTCCGCTCCCGGACGCTCCCTTCGGTTCCTGCACCCATGATGATCAACGGCACCTCGACTCAGGCTGACCCTTCGGCAGCGCCTGCCACCTGCAGCGCCGTGTACCGTGAGCGGAATCCGCCCATCTTCAACGGCTCAGGTGACTCCGATGTTGAAGACTGGTTGTCGACATACGAACGGGTCAGCGCCAATAACAAATGGGACGATTCATCGAAGTTGAGTCACGTCATGTTTTATCTCGCGGACATCGCGCAACTGTGGTATCGCAACCACGAGACCGACATACCCACTTGGTCCGTTTTTAAGACTTCCATTTCGGAAGTCTTTGGTCGGCCTACGGCCCGCAAGCTTCGCGCAGAGCAGCGCTTGCGTGAACGTGCGCAACATCCAGGGGAGAATTACACGGGCTACATCGAGGATGTGCTGAATCTCTGCAACCGCGTCAACCCTACCATGACAGAGGGCGAGAAAATCAAGCACATACTGAAGGGCATCGAGGAGGATGCTTTTCAGATGCTGCTCGCGAAAAATCTCACCACGGTCGCGGCACTCGTCTCCTTGTGTCAAAGCTTTGACGAGTTGCGTAGGCCGCGCACGATCGCCCGCCAAGCCCTCATGACGCCAGACACACTATCGAGCTTGCAACTAGCTGCCCACTCTGCCGATCAACAACCGCTGCTCTCTACCATCAAGGACTTTCTCCGGGAAGAGGTAGCGTGTCAGCTTTAATTGCTGCCTCTCACGCACGAGCCTTCGCAGTCTTTGGCTCCGGACCTTCAACACGTCATTCGGACCCAGGTTGCTGAGACCCTCCCGCCTGTGACTCACCAACCACCCGTCGCTGCACCACTTACCTACGCTTCCGTAGCGGCTCGGCCCCCTCAACATCCTGCGCCATATGCTCGACCTGCGATGCCGACCCATGCCTGGCCGACGACCGCGAATGCTGCGCCGCTCGCCTTCGCGAGACCTTCGGCTCCGTTCCTCCGCCGCCCCGACGCGTGGCGAACGCCAGACAATAGGCCCATCTGCTTCGCCTGTGGTGTCGCTGGACACGTCGCCCGCCACTGTCGCCGATGTCCGCCTTCGCCATTTGACGTCATGGGCAGGCCTGTTCCTTCGTCTGCCCAGTCGCCACCAAGGTACGTCCCTGACGATCAGCCAGCCTATGCTAACCGCCGGTCCCTATCTCCGCGACGACGCTCCCTATCACCCATGCGTCGCCGACCTCCTACGGAGGAGGGAAACTGATCGCTGCAGTTCCGGAGGCAAGAGCTGCATGCGCGTCGAACGGCCCAAGGCCTCCATCTATTTCGCCGCAAAACATTATCGACGTCTACGTTGAAGGAACTGCCGCATTAGCACTTATTGACACGGGGGCCGCTGTTTCGGTTATCTGCGAAAACCTATGCCGCAAGATCAAAAAAGTGACCACGTCGCTCTCGGGACTAATGCTCCGTACTGCCAGCTCACAGTGCATTGCGCCTTCAGCTGTTTGCACCGCACGTGTCGCTATTCAAGGTGAACTTTATGTCATCGACTTTTTCGTGCTGCCGTCATGCTCCCACGACTTTATTCTCGGGTGGGACTTCCTTTCACGTCATCGTGCCGTCATAGACTGCTGCCGTGCAGAAGTGGCCCTTACGCCATTGCAAACCTCTCTTTCGGTGGATAATCATCCCGACGCTCACAGACTTGTCGTTGCCGCGGACACAGATATTGCCCCTGAAACGTCGACCCTTGTGCCTCTGTCCTGTACGGCCGCCCCTGACGGAACTCTTCTGTTTGCCCCATCGGAGGTACTTCTCCGCCGTCGCGGCCTACGACTGCCGTTTGCTGTACTTACGGTTGAATCGGGTGCGACTACTACGTTAGTTTCCAACTGGCTCCCATCCTCCGTTACATTACTTCGTGGAGAATCTTTGGGTCACATTCAAGGTGCCGATCTCCTGCGCTCCCTCGAGTTTGCAGAGGACCAACCCCATCTTCAACTGAATGCCATGACATCACCTGTTCCCAAACCTTCGGGTCCAGACAGTTTCCACCCTTTTATTGCTGCTGATCTACCGTCAACACAACCCAGCGAACTCCTGGCCCTTCTTCGAGACTTCCGCTCCTCCTTCGATTGCGCTCAACCATCTTTAGGTCGTACAACAAGCGTCACACACCACATTGACACCGCTTCCCATGCGCCCTTACGCCAACGACCATACCGAGTTTCAGCGGCAGAACGGCGTATTATCAATGAACAAGCGGATGATATGCTTACGCGTGGTGTCATTCAGCCATCCCAGAGCCCCTGGTCCTCTCCTGTTGTACTTGTGCGCAAAAAGGATGGCTCTATCAGATTCTGTGTTGACTACCGCCGCCTCAATGAGATAACTCGGAAGGATGTATACCCGTTGCCGCGCATCGATGAAGCTCTCGATTGTTTGCGAGGGGCAGAATATTTCTCGTCACTGTATTTGCGCTCGGGTTACTGGCAAGTTCCAATGGCCGACCCTGGCCGACCTAAGACGGCTTTTGTCACTACTGACAGACTGTATGAATTTAACGTGATGCCGTTCGGATTGTGCAACGCCCAAGCTACTTTCGAACGGATGATGGATAACATCCTTCGTGGCTAAAAGTGGATTACCTGCCTCTGCTACCTTGACGACATCGTCGTTTTTTCTCGCGATTTTCCAACTCACCTTGTTCGTCTTCGTGCAATTCTCACGTGCCTCACCTCTGCTGGCCTTCAACTTAACATAAAGAAGTGCCACTTTGCTGCACGCCAATTGACGATACTAGGCCAGGTCGTCTGCAAGGAGGGAGTTCTTCCGGACCCCGCGAAGCTCCGTGCAGCAGCCGAATATCCCAAGCCCAATTCCTTGAAAACACTTAGAAGTTTCATTGGTCTGTGCTCGTATTTTGATCGATTTGTGCGCGACTTTACTACCATCATCGCGCCTCTTACCAACCTTCTGACCGCCTCTAACGGCCTGTCTGCTTGGTCAACAGAATGCGACGAATCTTTTCGAACGCTACGGCGCTTACTAACGTCGCCACCAATACTCCGTCACTTTGACCCTAGTGCGCCTACGGAGATCCATACTGACGCCAGTGGTGTTGGCCTTGGTGCGGTATTGGCTCAAAAAACACCAGGATACCAAGAATACGTCGTTGCCTACGCGAGTGGAACGCTCAAGAAAGCCGAGTGTAACTATTCTGTCACCGAGAAAGAGTGCCTCGCTATAATTTCGGCTTTGGCTAAGTTTCGTCCGTACCTTTATGGCCGCCCTTTCGACGTCGTCACGGACCATCATGCTCTATGCTGGCTCTCGTCGCTGAAAGATCCCTCGGGACGCCTCGGTCGTTGGGCGCTTCGCCTGCAAGATTACGACATCCGTGTTGTGTACCGATCTGGCCGCAAACACTCGGACGCTGATGCACTGTACCGCTCGCCGCCAGCGTCTGACACGGCTTCTCCTCAGCCTCTTCGGCTCCCTTGTCGCCTATTGACTTTGCAGACATGTCGTCGGAGCAACGCAAGGATGCGTGGATTTGTCAACTCCTTGACTTTCTCACTGACCCATCCACTTATCCCGCCTCAAGAACTCTGCGTCGCCAAGCCACCCATTTCACTATTCGCGACGATCTCCTTTATCGCCGGAATTACGCGTCTGATGGCCGGAGGTGGCTTCTAGTGGTACCTCGCCTCATGCGCACGGACATATGCGCTGCTTTCCACACTGACCCACAAAGCGCTCACGCCGGCGTTCTCAAGACCTACAATCGCCTGCGGCAGCGATTCTACTGGCGCGGAATGTATGCATTTGTGTGCAAGTACATACGTGCCTGCACTGCCTGTCAGCGGCGCAAGACTCCACCTCAACGCCCGGCCGGTACACTTCAGCCTCTCCCTTGCCCGGCCCGTCCATTCGACCGCGTCGGTATCGACTTACACGGCCCGCTTCCCTCGACCACCTCAGGGAATAGTTGGATAATTGTCGGCGTGAACCACCTCACGCGTTACGCCGAGACTGCAGCTTTGCCTACAGCCACAGCAAGAGACGTTGCGTTTTTCATCTTACGCAACTTCGTACTGCGCCACGGTGCTCCCCGTGAGCTTTTAAGCGACAGGGGACGTGTTTTCCTGTCTGATGCTATTGAAGCCTTGCTCGTTCAGTGTAACATCGTTCATCGCATGACAAGTGCATATCATCCACAAACTAATGGCCTCACGGAGCGATTTAATCGCACTCCGGGGGATATGCTGACGATGTACATGGCGTCAGACCAGACAAATTGGGACACCGTCCTTTCATTCATCACATATGCGTACAACACTGCTACGCACGCGACTACAGGATTCTCACCGTTCTTTCTCTTGTACGGACGTGAGCCATCATGCATGCTGGACACTATGCTTCCCTACACACCTGACTCATCTGAGTACACTGAAATTTCTGATGTCGCCAAGTACGTCGAAGATTGTCGACAATTGGCCCGTTCATTGACAACCGAGGACCAAGCTCACCAGAAGCTCAGGCACGACACCGACCGATCTCTCACTACTTTCGCGACCGGTGCCCTAGTTTGGCTTTGGATTCCTCCGAGTACGCCTGGCATTTCGTCTAAATTATTGGCCCGATATCATGGGCCCTACCGCATCCTGGCTCGGTCATCTCCAGTCAACTATGACGTTGAGCCTTTGACACCGTCTCAAGACTTACGTCGTCGTGGTCGAGAAATAGTTCACGTGAGTCGCCTCAAGCCCTATTATGACCCCTCTATACTGTCAACGCCTTAAGTCGCCAGGATGGCTACGCTACTTCCCGGGGGCCAATGTAATGAAGAAGACAAGACGACGACGAAGCAGTCAGCAAGCAAGCCACAGTGTTGGTGCTAACCACGCGACCCGAGCTTGCGCTTGCCCGGATTTTGACTGCTGGTCGCCTCGCCGCTTCTTGACGTTCGCCTGACGTTTCTCGCATTCATTGACGTTTACATGTGAATAAATCACGTTGCATCTAGAACTTTATCACACTATGAAAAATACATGTAGCATTTGTTATTAATGAACAATTTGTTGTAACGTAACTTGAATGGTGGTGAACAGGGCTGAGCTTTCCCAAATTCAGTGAGTTTTTTACGAGCCTGTCGTGTTGCGATTGAAAAGTCTTCGCTCACTGTGATGTTCTTATCCTTTAGTTGATTACGTAGTGACAGTACTTTATCTTTTATTTTGAAGTCAGTAAACTTAGCAACAATGGGGCGACACTTAGTAGGTGAAACGTTACCTAAATGGTGCGCCCTTTAAATGATTCACTGGGAAATCTTTCAAAACGGTAGCGATGAAATTTCTTAATTTTACTTCAGTTTCCTGCCAGGTTTCTTTCGCGTCTGGAACTCCGTGAAATATTAAATTGTCCCGTCGCGATCAGTCCTCTAGATCGGCTAGTCTGGATTACACCTGATTATTCTCATCGGCTAGTTCTTTCACAGATTTTTGAATATTTGTTAGTTCTTCTGTCATGTGATCTAGCTTTTTAGATTTTTCTTCTAATTCGTCAAGCCGCTTCCGGATGCCAGTAATTTCCGTGTGAATGCTTTTTTGCCCGGTTTTAATTGCTTTAACATCAGCGGCAAGGTCAGACTGACTTTTAGAGATCTGTAAGGAGCGAGAGTGTACGTCTTTCAACATGTTGTATTTTGCATTCATTTGCCTGGCAGGATTTTCAGGTAAGTCATCAAATTCTTGTGGCACTGCGGTACGGGTGGTAGGTCCAGGGTTAGTTTCAATGTCACCGGATCACAGCAATATATATACCATTGAAAAACATTCGCTCAAAGTATCGCACAGCACCCGTGGGCACGGGAACAGCAGTAGACATTGGTTGTTAGATTTTTTAGCATATAGTGAAGGTTGTGTACACACCTGCATGGTGAAGAAGTGTATTAGAGCGGTACAAGGACCTCTGTTCCCATGCCCACTAAATCCGATGTCCAGGCGTTCGTGGTTAAAACTGTTGGCGGCAGTTGCTGTTGGTGACGATGGGGCTGGTCGGTTTTCGAAGAGTACCCAGGGGGTGTCATTTCTTGACGTGTGTTGATCGAGTGCACTGACGAAGCTCGTTGTTGGCAGCGATGCACTGACATGTGCCAAGCCAGCTGTGGACGGCGATAACCATGGCAGGGCAATCGCAAGCAGGCCCTGCATGGTGAAGAAGTGTCTTAGGAGGTACAAGGACCACTGTTCCCATGCCAACTGAATCCGATGTCCAGGCGTTCGTGGTTAAAACTGTTGGCGGCAGTTGCTGTTGGTGACGATGGGGCTGGTCGGTTTTCGAAGAGTACCCAGGGGGTGTCATTTCTTGGCGTGTGTTGATCGAGTGCACTGACGAAGCTCGTTGTTGGCAGCGATGCACTGACATGCGCCAAGCCAGCTGTGGACGGCGATAACCACGGCAGGGCAATCGCAAGCAGGGCCTGCATGGTGAAGAAGTGTCTTAGAGCGGAACAAGGACCACTGTTCCCATGCCCACTGACGTCCTACCAGCGCGTGCATCCACATCTATCAGCGCCTGCATGTTTCATCGCGTAAAGCAGCCTCGCTTCGCTAAATGAAATGGAAACGAGACAGGTCAGGCGTGTGCTGGAAAGCAGCATCCACGCACCAGTTATGGCCCGACTGTCACTGTGTAGCCATGCGAAATAAGTGTGTTGCAACGTCCCTGCGCCCCGGACGCCTTGTCTGGGTTTCACGGCCGCTGCTGAAACGATTAGACCACAGAAATTGCTGATACTAAATGTTTCCACAACCGATTAGTTGTCTTTATTCCCTTGTCTAGCATTAATACTTTAGTCGATTTGGTCTGTCTTGGGCTACTGGAGGGGCCAAAGGCACGCGCGTGGCTCGGGGTGGACTCTATTGAGCGTGATCGGTGGCCGAATATTTATGCCACTCGTGCGGTATACTACGCCTCTTCTATTGCGTTTCTTTGGAAACCATGTGTCCCTTTCCGACCACAACACTGTATTGTACTTGATTTGTGGAAAAATAAACATTCATTCATTCACTCACTACGAAAGCTGTAATGTTTACAGTAAGAGTCTAAGCGTTGTGTTATGTGCGAACATGACCCGCGTTTCCCAATTGCTATTATATCTAATCCATGTTGTTTTCCATTTACTTGCACAATTAAAGGAATGTCCTGCATTCTCGTGATAATATTGAAACAGGCAAATATATAAGGTTAAATGGGACCGTGTTTAATGTGCAGAAGATATGGCCAGTACAACCAGCATGGCGGAACTTTAGGTTAGCCCCACTACATCGTGTCTTTCGTCGTGTTGGTGATCGTCTTCTTTGACCCTCTCGTGGCACCGTGACATAAACCCCCGCGTAAAAGTGCCGACCCGGCGCCTTGTACATGGCGGCCGCATGGTATGGCTTGAGACGACCCACGTGGACGATATCAGATGACGTGAACGACGGGGAAGCATCGGCTAGAGTTATTTCATAAGTGACATCACTGAGCTGTCGGACGACGCGTTAAGGGCCAGAGCACAGGCAGAGCAGTTTTCCGATAGGCCTACACGCCGTGAAGGAGTCCAAAGGAGGAGGAGGTCGCCGGCAGAGAACTGACATCACGATGACCGTTATCATAAGGAGACTTCTGTCTTGCTTGCGACTCAGAAAGGCGACGGTGGGCAATCTGGCGTGCTTTGGCGGCTGTAGCTATGGCGTCGCGAGCGTGCTTAGACGGAGACTCGAGAGGCAGGAGCGTGTCGAAAGGCAATGTCGGGTAACGAGCAAAAGAGGAGATAGAAGGGGGAGGAGAGAGCGATGTCGTGACGGGACAAGTTGTACGCAACGTCATAAATGGGAGCGCGGCGTCCCAGTCACGATGATCTGACGAGACGTACATCGAGAGCATATCTGTAAGTCTTCGGTTCAGGCGTTCAGTGAGGCCGTTCGTCTGAGGGTGGTATGCAGTCGTGAACTTGTGTTTAGTGGCACAAGAGCGAAGTATATCTTCGATAACCCGAGATAAAAGTAACGGCCCCTGTCTGTGAGAAGCTGGCGAGGAGCTCCGTGGTCTAAGATGACGTCTTGGAGCAGGAAGTCTGCGACGTCGGTAGCACAACTGGTCTGGATGGCTCGTGTGATGGCGTAACGAGTTTAATAATCCGTTGCAACGGTGATGTACTTATTTCCACCTCTAGAGGTAGGGAAAAGGCCCAACAGGTCAAGGCCAATACAATAAAACGGTTCGGTGGGTATATCAATTGGCCGGAGGGTTCCAGCCGGAAGCAAAGCAGGCTCACAAGCGCAGACATAACGCCGCACGGTACGCTAGAGTCCTAGCCAGAAACATCGTTGCCGGACACGGTCGTAGGTCCTGGAAACCCCCATGTGGCCAGCAGTGGTGACATCATGGAGTTGCACGAGTAAAGTTGCCCAAAGATGAGAACGAACGACTATCAGCAGTTCGTGTCCTTCTGTGCGCATATTTCGGCGGTATAAGATGCCGTCAAAAACGAGGAACAAGCTAAGCGAGGGGTATGACGGGTCCGAACGGAGGCGGCTGATGAGGTCGCGCAAGGATGTATCACGTGCTTGCTCCTCGCCGATGTGGTGGAAAGCGGAGAGCGTGAATATTCCAGCAGTTGCATCAAGGGAGTCTTAAACGTCGACGGGCTGCTGAGACAAATAATCGGCATCCTCGTGTAGCCTACCGGACTTGTACACCACTGCGTAGGTGAATTCTTGAAGACATAGTGCCCAGCGACCTAGACGACCCGTGGGATCCCTAAGTGTCGAGAGCCAAAAGAAAGCGTGATGGTCCATGGTAACAGTGAAAGGTCAACCGTATAAGTACGCCCGGCATTTGCTCACTGCATCTACGAGTGCGAGTGCGCACCCTAAAGGACCCTAATATAGTTTTTCAACCATCCATTCATCCATACGAGTGCGAGGCACTCGCGTTCTGTAATAGAGTAATTGCGTTCAGCGTGTGAAAGCAGGCGACTAGCGTACGCAATAACTTTGTCACGTCCACGTTGACACTGAGCTAAAACCACGCCAATTCCATAGCTACTAGCATCTGCACGCACCTTTGTTGGGGCAGATGGGTCGAAGTGAGCAAGAATTTGCAGAGTAGTGAGCAGGGTGATAAGGCTTTGGAAGGCAGCAGCTTCGTCAGAACCCCATGAAAATGGGGCGCCGTTCTTCAGAAGGTCAGTCAGAGGACGAGCAGTGTAGGCAAAATTTTTCACAAATCGACGGAAATAAGAGCATAAGCCTACAAAGCTGCGTACGTCTTTGGCATAGGTCGGCACAGGAAAATCAAGAACAGCACGACATTTTGTGGGTTCGGGGCGGACGCCAGATGACACGAGTGGCGCACATTCACAGCACAGCGGGAGTTCCCCCATCAGCGACTAGGACGACGCGGGACTCGGCAGGAGTGAGCACTTCCTCGAGCCGCTTCCGGAGATCAGCGCTCATGACCGAGATGTGTGCGCCGGTGTCGATCAGGGCGGTGACAGGTAGGGCATCAACTTCCACGGCTATTAGATTCTGATCTGTCGGCAATGTAAGGAGAGGATTTGCAGGTCGATAGTCCAATGCTAAGAATCTCTGGGTCCAGACAGGCCGCCATTGGAAACTGAACCTGGCAACGTTCAACACGCGCACCCTCTCTAGTGAAGCTAGCTTAGTAGGACTATTTGAGGAATTATCAGGCATTGCCTGGGATATTATTGGCCTTAGTGAGGTTAGAAGAACTGGTGAAGCTTACACTGTGCTGACTAACGGCCACGTCCTCTGCTACAGAGGTCTTCCAGATAAGAGAGAATCCGGGGTAGGATTTCTAGTCCATAAGAACATCGCGGGCAACATTGATGAATTTTACAGCATTAGTGAGAGGGTAGCAGTCGTCATAATAAATCTGAATAGGAGGTACAAAATGAAGGTAGTACAAGCCTACGCCCCAACTTCCAGTCACGATGATGAGGAAATAGAACAGTTTTATGAAGATGTGGAATTAACAATGAGAAAGGTGCAAACTCAGTATACTGTAGGCATGGGCGACTTCAATGCAAAAGTGGGCAAAAAGCAGGTTGGCGAGCAAGCAATTGGAAACTACGGCATCGATTCTAGGAATGCAAGAGGAGAGATGTTAGTGGAATTCGCGGAAAGGAATAGGCTCCGAATAACGAATACATTCTTCAGGAAGCGCACCAACAGGAAGTGGACCTGGAAAAGCCCTAATGGAGAAACAAGGAATGAAATAGATTTCATACTCTCTGCCGATCCAAGCATAGTGCAGAATGTAGAAGTGTTAGGTAAGGTAAAGTGCAGTGACCATAGGTTAGTGAGGTCTAGGATTTCTCTCAATTTGAAGAGAGAAAGAGTGAAATTAGTCAAGACGAAACAGGCCAACCTAGACGCAGTAAGGGTGAAAGCAGACCAATTCAGACTGGTGCTCGCAAACAAATATGCAGCTTTAGAACAGGAAGATGAAGATAACATAGAGCTAATGAATGAAACCGTAACTAGTCTGATCTCAGAAGCAGCAATTGAAGTGGGAGGTAAGGCACCAAAGCAACCTGTAGGGAAGCTCTCCCAAGAAACAAAGGACCTAATAAAGAAACGACAGAACATGAAAGTGTTCAACTCAAGAGATCAGATAGAATTCGCTGAACTGTCAAAACTGATCAACAAGAAGAAAGTAAGGGATATTCGAAATTATAACGTGGGAAAAATTGAGGAAGCCGTAAAATATGGACGCAGCATGAAATCAGTAAAAAGAAAACTAGGCATAGGACCAGGCAAGATGTATGCACTGAAAGATAAGCATGGTAATATCATCAGCAATTTCGATGACATAGTAAAAGCAGCAGAAGAATTCTATACTGACCTGTACAGTAGCCAAAACAGCCAAGCTACTTTCATTCGAAATAGTGATGAACCGGATACAGAAGCTCCTTCTATAACTAGCGATGAAGTTAGAAGGGCCTTGAAAGACATGACCAGGGGAAAAGCGCCTGGAGAAGATGGAATAACAGTAGATTTAATCAAAGATGAAGGAGATATCATGCTTGAAAAGCTTGCGGCCCTTTATACGCAATGCCTCACAACTTCAAGTGTACCAGAGAGCTGGAAGAACGCCAACATTATACTTATCCATAAGAAGGGAGACGTTAAAGAATTGAAGAATTACAGACCCATTAGCTTGCTTTCAGTATTGTATAAAATATTCACCAAGATAATTTCCAATAGAATCAGGACAACACTTGACTTCAGTCAACCAAAAGAACAGGCTGGTTTCAGGAAGGGATATTCTAGGATGGACCATATCCATGTCATCAATCAGGTATTCGAGAAATCTGCGGAGTACAATCAACCTCTCTATATGGCTTTCATAGATTATGAAAAGGCATTCGATTCAGTAGAGATACCAGCAGTCATAGAGGCATTGCGTAATCAAGGAGTAGAGGAGGCATACGTGAATATCTTAGCAAATATCTACAAGGATTCCACAGCTACCTTGGTTCTCCACAAGAAAAGTAGAAAGATACCTATCAAGAAAGGGGTCAGACAAGGAGACACAATCTCTCCAATGCTATTCACTGCATGCTTAGAAGAAGTATTCAAGCTCTTAGACTGGGAAGAATTAGGAGTGAGGATCGACGGCGAATATCTCAGCAACCTTCGGTTTGCAGATGACATTGTCCTATTGAGCAACAATGGAGAGGAATTACAACAAATGATTGAGGACCTTCATCGAGAAAGTGCAAGAATTGGGTTGAAGATGAATATGCAGAAGACAAAGATAATGTTCAATAGCCTGGCAAGGGAACAAGAATTCAGGATCGCCAGTCAGCCTCTAGAGTCTTTAAAGGAATATGTTTATCTAGGTCAATTACTCACAGGGGACCCTGATCATGAGAAAGAAATTTACAGAAGAATAAAATTGGGTTGGAGTGCATACGGCAGGCATTGCCAAATCCTGACTGGGAGCTTACCACTGTCGTTGAAAAGAAAGGTGTACAATCATTGCATACTACCAGTGCTAACATATGGGGCAGAAACTTGGAGGTTAACAAAGAAGCTCGAGAACAAGTTAAGGACCGCACAAAGAGCGATGGAACGAAAAGTCCTAGGAGTAGCGTTAAGAGACAGGAAGAGAGCGGTGTGGATCAGACAACAAACCGGGGTAGACGATATTCTAGTTGACATTAAGCGGAAGAAATGGAGCTGGGCAGGTCATGTAATGCGTAGGATGGATAACCGATGGACCATTAGGGTTACAGAATGGATACCAAGAGAAGGGAAGCGCAGTCGAGGACGGCAGAAAGTCAGGTGGGATGATGAGGCTAGGAAATTCGCAGGCGCAAGTTGGAATACGCTAGCGCAAGACAGGGGTAATTGGAGATCGCAGGGAGAGGCCTTCGTCCTGCAGTGGACATAAGTATAGGCTGATGATGATGATGATGATGAGTCCAATGCAGCGTCACCTCCGGGAACTGCATCCGTCAGTTTTCTGGGGATTAGCGAACAGAAGGGTGCGGCGATGAAAAACGAAGGGGCAGGGGCGAGCGGGACCGACGTCGAGCGGCGACGGCAAACGGCTCGAGCCTCTGGTGGACGGAGAAGGGCCGCGGTCATGGTATGTGGGGTCATTTAGACTCTCATATGGCTGGCGCTGGTTGTCATTGTGATAGTGCGTGGAGAGTGAAACCGAGGGCATACGATAACGGCAATAGCGGGAAATGGGTCCCACGTCGCTACAGTGGAAGCATATGGGCTTGTCGTCAGGTGTGCGCCACTGGGCCGAATCTCGATAGCATCGAAACGTCGGTGGATGTCGGTGAAGAGGGGCAGGACTAACCGGAGAGAGTGTTATGGAGCACACGGGTTGAATTCCTGCGTTTGCCAGTTCTTCGCGACACCTGCCTGGATGAGGGCGACCATCGATTATCTTCAGAACGGCGCGCTAAACAACATGGCGGCGCAGCCTCGATTTCGCAGCGCACAATTCGGACAACGCTATCCATAGTGGACGACTGAAGGGCCGAATGAGCATCTTCGCACGACGACGTAGCGGCGGTGTTATGGAAGCCGCACGAACTGACCGGCGATGAGACGGCTCTTTGCGTCTTCGAAACGTCTGCACTCACGGATAATTTAGTTTACCGTCGAGCAGTCTTTTAAAAAAATTAGACCATCTTCCCGATGGGGAACCATGGGCTGATGCGGAGCATCGCGGTCGTTATAACGGCGTTAATGACGTTGTTATTACGATGTTATTAACGTTGGTAACTTGGTGTTATTACGTTTTTATTACGTGTTAACTTGCGGTGGTCACCATCACATCTCATGAACGCCGTGCTGCTGCTCGACGTTCTCGAACCGACACTGCTTCACGGTCCCGAACCTCAGGTTCTGCTGCTCGACGTTCACGAACGAAAGCTGCTTCCCGTTCTCCTAGGTCGGGTTCCGCCGCTCGCTTCGTATGTTTACGTTGAACTTCACGGTCCCGAACCTCTGGTTCTGCTGCTCGACGTTCACGAACCAACGCGGCTTCCCGTTCTCGGAGCTCAGGATCCGCTGCTCGACGTTGACGTTTCGAAGCGGCTTCGCGTTCTCGAAGTGTGGAATCCGCTGCTCGACGCTGACGTTTCGAAGCGGCTTCGCGTTGGCGAACTGAATCTGGATCCGCTGCGCGTCGCCGACGTTTACGTTATGCGTCGCGAGCTCTTCTCTGCACAGCCTTGTCTTCAGAGGTGCTCGCGGTTCTGTTAATGAACAGGCTGCTGCTGTTTGAACATGTGCCAGACAGTTCCTTGACAGATTCTTTGGCGTCCATTCAGCGCATCGGACGGCGCAGCGTGACTAAACCGAAGCAGCAACTGAGGCAGCGGCGCATGCACCGGGTTTATATAAGCAGCTGGCGCGGAGAGGAGGAGGAGAGGGAGGCGCGCATGCGCGCGCTATCCCACAGGTGGCGGATGAAGACACGGAGGGAGAAGCGCGTTATCGAACAGATGGCGTGGAGAGGGGGAAAGGAGCAGAGAGGCGTTATCGCACAGCTGGCGTGGAGAGAATGAGGAGAGGTGCGGACGGACGCCGACGCCAACGACACCGCCGGACAGGCCGCCGCTATAAGATGCTCCACATCTAAAAAATTGTCTGTGGCTTAACTCGGTTCTACCTGGGTGTGCGTAACGAGAGGTACGGTTAATCTTGTTGTTTAGCTTGGTTCTCTCTACGGTTACATCTTTATCGTTTAGCTTCGTACGTCTGACTGTTTAGGTTTGGTTGTTACCTATCGTTAAGTTATGGTTACATTAAAGACTACACATTTTAGAACTGTAGCGCAATTACTTTGAAAGTCTGCATCTTGTTCTGTCTAAATTTCCGCAAAGACGGCCCGACGGTCGGTGAGGCGGGAGGATAAGGGGTTGTCGTCCAGTAATTTGAACACGTTTCAGGTGCTATACTCATTTGAATCCACTCGCTTGGCAGCTTCGTACTTACGACGCTTCTCGAGGCTTGCGGCTCGTTCTTCCTCAGTTGCCTCGGCTCGCTGCCTCCTCCTGGTTTGGCGCGGCGAGCGGCGCTGCCAGCTGCGGTGGTTGTTAGGCAACGGCTCAGCTCGCGGTGCGGCCACCGTCCACAGCGAAACGGTGAGAATACGGCCAATGTAGCTTTCGCTACAAAACGAGCAAGTTGAATGCATGATCGGCGATGCCTTTCAGAATGTGCCTCACTTTGTCAGCCTCGATGCGGCGGCAAAGAGCTAGGACAACAAGGATGTACGCAACGTACGACTCGGTAGCTGTCTGAGCCCGACAGGATAGGTCTTTCGCAGCGTCGCACTTGCGACCAGCGAACTTGCCGAAGAGGTCGCGATGTTTTTGCTTGCATACATCCCAGCTGCTGAGCACTTCCTCATGTGTGTCATAGCAGGTGTGTGCTGGTCCCTGGAGGTAGAAGAGAAGATTTGCGAGCATCACTGTCGGGTCCCATCGGTTGTGTGCAGCGACGCGTTCGTATATGACAAGCCATTCTTCGATATCGACTTGGTTGGTGCCGTTACCAGAGAAGGTGCCGTGGTCACGCGGATGCGTCAAGACGACTGACGATTGCGGCGTCGCAGATGCTGACGGCACGGGTGCGCGGGGTGCTGACGCCGTGCTTGACCCAGCGGCCTGGTCTTCTGTCAACATGGTAAGACGGCCGAGGACAAGCCCGCTGCGGAGTTCTGTTTTGTGCAATACCAAGCACCTCAACCAAAAATGAAACGGGCACAGATATAAGGTTAAATAAGCCAACAAAGACTCAAAGGACAACATAGGGGAAACTTACTTGTACTTACTATTTGAATTAAAGAAATGATAAATTAATGGAAATGAAAATGGATGAAAGAACAACTGACCGCATGTGGGGAACGAACCCACGTCTTCGCATTACGCATGTGATACTCTTACCATTGAGCTGCCGCGGTGCCGTTTTCCCATCCACTTTCCGGGGTGCTTATGTTTTATTACTACAACTAACCCTGTGACTGTTAGCCAGCACCACCACTCACAAACCTAGGCGGCGGATGTGGAACATCCTTTCCGCCGCAGGCGTCACGAGTATGTGATCTTTTTTGGGTAAAGGAAACTGGTCAATAAACCCACATATGCTACCTGAAGGCATCAATGCTGCCGGATTCGAGACCCTCATTATGTAATGAACGAGAAGAATATGAACCGAGGGGCCCGATTTTTATTAATTATATCACAAGAAGCCAACAAACAAAGCCACAAAGGACAACATAGGGGAAACTTACTTGTACTTACTTTTTGAATTAAAGAAATGATAAATTAATGGAAATGAAAATGGATGAAAGAACAACTGGCCGTAGGTGGGAAACAATCCCAGGAGCATCGCACGCATTACGCGTGCGATGCTCTTACCATTCAGCTACCGCGGCGCCGTTTTCTCCACACACATATATATATATATATATATATATATATATAAAGTGAGGTTATGCCGGGATCCAGAAGTTGAACAGGAACTTGTAGTTAAGGACGCACGTAACACAACAACGATACTTTCTTTCCTACGTTTCGGCCGGGGTTCGGCCTTCGTCGCGGAATGCATGACACGGGAAGGCGTTGTGCTTAAATACCTACATGGCATTTGGGGGGGGGGGGGCACGACGCATTGTTCCTGTAAGGTACCCGTGTCGAATCGGCATTACACATGTCAAACGTGATTAGAAAAAAGTGGAAAAAATAAATAAATAATAAAAAATCATTTTTTACGCCACGGCATGGGTGTAAGCACAGGTTTGTAAAGGTTCGCAGAGCAGCAAATGTCACCAACCATATCCACAAGAAGATCAGGATTTACGACAAGCCGACAGATAACTTTAAAAAACGGGGGAAAGGCAAAAAGCCATGACAAGAGACAGCTTTTTGCCGTAGGGTACTTGCACCATGATAAATTATCACTCAAACATGCTAAGAATGCACCACGCGGGATGATTGCAACGACAGGTTCGTAGAGCAATAAATGCAACAATGAAGGGTTTTAAAAGAGCTTAGCAAGAAACGTGTGTACACAAGTTATAACAAAAATCAGACAGCAATCAATCGTTAATATCACTCAACCTAGGTTAAATATTGTTGCGGGTGAGATGGGTTTATTTACAAGTTGATCGAGGGGGCGTAGAGACGAGATTGCAGGGAGTCAGGCATAGCCCTACACCGCGTGCACTCCTTCCATTTCCTCTTCTTCGGCTCCGCCGGGTAGCGTAACATCTTCCCCCGGCGCAGACGAAGCTCGCCGAGCGAGTTAAGGAACTACGTGGTTGGTAGCGCTCGATTCGGGAACCCTATAATGGTAGGGCTTCAGGCGGGCCACATGAACTACTTGTGTCTTCCGCGACCGGCGATTATTAGAAGTCAGTTTTGCTATGACGTAGTTGACGTCACTTAATCGGTTGAGTATCACGAATGGACCTCTGTACGTTGCGATAAACTTGCGTTACAAGCCTTTCTTCCGTGCAGGTGTCCACAGTAAAACGTGATCGCCCGAAGCGAAAGTGACAGGTATATGCCAGGCTTCATAGCGTGCCTTGGTTTAAACTTGCGAGGAGATGGTTCTTAGGCGAGCAAGCCGACGCGCTTCTTCGGCACGACACAATATCTCTGCAATAGATGTGTCTTCGTTCAGTGTGAACGGCAAAATTGTATCCAAGAAAGTTTGGGGACTGCGAGTGTACAACAGATAGAAAGGCGCATACCCGGTTACTTCATGCTTGGCTGTATTGTATGCGTACGTGACGAAGGGCAGCACAGCATCCCAATTCTTGTGATCAGCTGAGACGTAGAGTTACAACATGCTGGTGAGAGTACGATTCGTGCGTCCGGTCAGGCCATTGGTTTGTGGATGGTATGGCGTTGAATGCCGATAAGTAGAACCGCAAAGGCGCAGCAGATCTTCAACAACGTCGGTGGTGAATTGCCGTCCGCGGTCACTTATAACAACACGGGGAGTGCCGTGGCGTAGGATGACAGAATGGAGCAGAAAGCACGACACGTCGGCGGCGGTAGCAGAGGTAAGCGCCGCAGTCTCAGTATAGCGTGTCAAGTAGTCGACGCACACAATAATCCAGCGACGGCCGGTAGAGCTCTTGGGGAAGGGGCCGAGCAAGTCGATACCAACTTTTTCAAATGGTGAAGTAGGGGGTTTCACTGGTTGCAAAAAGCCTGCAGGAGGCGACGCCGGCTTCTTATGACATTGGCAACCTGGACAAATGGCAATGTACTGTCTTGTGCTCTTCCAAATCTTCGGCCAATAAAAGCGCTGGCGTAATCGATGAAGCGTCCGGTCAAAGCCCAGGTGATCCGACGTGATGTCGTCATGCATAGCGCGAAGAATCGCCGTACGCAGGCGTTGGGGAACGACTAGGAGCAACGAAGCGCCGTCAGTAGAGTAATTCTTTTTATAAAGCAGGCCGTCACACAGCGTTAACGGCGTGGTCTGACCTGACGTGCGGGCAGCCTCCAATAGGGATATCAGTGTAGGATCGCGATGTTGTTCACATATAAAGGTACTGACGCCAGGAAACTCGGTAATGCTGGCAAGGTAGTCGTCGAAGTCGTCGTCGTTAGCGTTGGTATGTGGCGACGGGAGACGAGACAAGCAGTCGGCATCGGTATGACACCGACCGCTCTTGTAGGCGACAGAAAAGTTGTATTCTTGAAGGCGTAACGCCCAGCGTGCCAGCCGTCCAGAAGGATCTCGCAGTCCAACAAGCCAACAAAGGGAATGATGGTCCGTGACTATCTTGAAATGGCGACCGTACAGATATGGCCGAAATTTCTGGATGGCGAAGACTACTGCCAGGCATTCCAATTCAGTGACAGTGTAATTTCGCTCCGCTCGTGTCAGTGTCCGACTTGCGTACGCAACGACGTGCTGGCGCCCATGGTAAAGTTGAACGAGGACGGCGCCAACGCCCACACCGCTAGCATCAGTGTGTAACTCAGTTATGACCTCGGGATCGAAATGGCGCAAGACTGGCCCAGAGGTTAGTAAGTACTTCAGCTGACGGAACGCGTCCTCGCACTCTGTAGTCCATACGTATGGACTGTCTTTCTGAAGAAGGCACGTGAGTGGGTGAGCAAGTTGGGCGAAGTTCTTAATAAACCGGCGGAAATACGAACACAGCCCTAGGAAACTTCGGAGGTCTTTTGCTGCACCAATCTTTTCAGGATCAGGTCCTATACCATCTTTGTCGACGAGAAAACCGAGCACGAGAGTCTGGCGCTCACCGAAGTGGCACTTCTTGGAGTTTAAAACCAGTCCTGCGTTTTGTATGCGATCCAGTACGATGCCAAGTCGGTGATTGTGCTCCTCGAGTGTTTTTCCAAAAATGATTACATCATCGAGCTAGCACATGCATATCTCCCATTTCAAGCCGCGTAGCACTGTGTCCATAAACCGCTCAAAGGTTGCTGGCGCGTTGCATAAGCCAAAAGGAATGACATTAAACTCGAAGAGTCCGTCTAGGGTCACAAAGGCAGTTTTCTCCTTATCCGCCGGGTGCATCGGTATTTGCCAGTACTCCGATCGTAAGTCAACGGAGGAGAAGTAGGAGGCTGAATGAAGGCAATCGATAGCATCGTCGATGCGTGGCAGAGGGTATACGTCCTTCTTGGTGGCTGCGTTAAGTCTTCGATAATCAACACAGAACCTCCAAGAATTGTCCTTTTTCTTTACTAGTATCACTGGAGCTGCCCAGGGACTGCAAGACTCTTGGACAACACCTTTCCGCAGCATTTCTTGAACTTGCTCGTCAATTACTTTTCGTTCTGCAGGAGAAACGCGGTACGGCTTTTGGCGAATAGGCGTCGCTTGGCCCGTGTTTATGCCGTGCTGCGTGCGCGAGTCAGGAAGCGAAATTGGACACTCGTCTTGCGCGAAATCGAATACTGGCGCATAGCGGACGAGCACCCTTTGCAATTCTTCCCGCTCTGAAGAGGACAGCGACTTGTTCGTCATGCGGTAGAACTCCGAGGTGTAGTCACGCTTTGCTGCGCTCGCGTCAAGAGAAGCGTCAACGGCAGCAATACTGAAAGTCGCTTCTGAGTCAAAGGTGGCCAGCTTCAGTCCAGTCGGCAGTAAAACTTGTTGCATAGACGCGTTCACCGTCCACACGTAAGCACCACCATCTAAGCATTCTATAATCGATCCAGGAACCAGAATATTGTTCTTAAACATGGTAGGGAAGAATGGCTCAATTAAACCATGACAGCGATGCGGAGGGTCATGCGTGGAAGTCACCGGAACAAATGCCGCTGTCTGAGCCGGTAAATGTACATCATGGGACACGGAAAAGATTGTTGCTCGTCCACGTCAGATACTTCTGCTAATGGTGTTATCACGTGATTTCGAAGAGAAATTTCACCAGCCCCACAGTCTAACAATGCACCACATTCACCAAGAAAGTCAATCCCAAGGATGATGTGAGTGTTGTGTTCCAAAACAATGAATTCAGTTGCAAAATGTTGTTCGCCAACACTCACTATAGCAGAGCAAACACCAACGGGCCGCAGGGTTTCACCTCCAACTCCACGAAAAGTAGTCTTTCGATCCCACGCGAACATAACCTTGTTTCCAAGACGATTTTTAAACGAAACACCCATTACTGAAACTGTAGCACCGGTATCCACTAAGGCATCAGTATTTAAACCATCAACACAGACACACACTTTGTTTTTGAGCATTGCGACAGGCGGAGGACTACGTGACCGTCCCGCGACCTCACCTCCATCGGTCGCACCAGCTAGTTTCCCAGCTGGGATTGTGGCGAAAGTGAGCGACGGCGAGGCGATGGCGGGCGGCGAAAGCCGGTCGGAGGTGGAGTAAGACTGCGGTCGGAAGCCGGAGACTCATGCCGGGATACATGTTCACGCGCATGTCGTCGAAGAGGCACAGCGGTTTGCCACGGCGCCCTGTAGCGCCCTTCAGATTGATAATCGGGGAAGGCCGACACTTGCTGCTGCCGCCTGCGACAATACCTGGCGATATCTCCACGGATTCCGCAGCTAAAGCAAATAGGTGGCTCCCGGTACACAGAGTTGTCATAAAATAGGGTCTGAGGTTGGCTGTATTGGGGAGAAAGGCGTTGGGGTGGTGCAGCCTGGCGGCGTTCGAAGTTAGGTGAAGGATGCTGGAACTCCGCCGGGTCGACGCGGACGCGTTCATCACTCAAGGGCCGATTTTCGCTGTCCGTTTGCAGTTGGCAAAGTACCGGCTGTGCAGGACAGCGTTCATCAAGCGTGGATTGCTGGTATTCCCGGGGGGCGTCTCTTCCTCCACTTTGTGCTTGAAAGTGAGCCAGTTCTTCTTTAATGAGTTGACGTACTAACAAGGCGATGTCGTGGGAGGTAGAGATGTCCACGCTTGCGACAGTGGTCACGTTGTCAAGTCTTCCAAACTTTGGCAATACTCATCGCGTCTTCAGCGCCTCAAAAGCACGGCAGTGACGTCTTAAATCTGAAGAGGTACGCAGGTCTTCCTTTGAAATAAGAAAATTGTAGACATCTTCAGCGATGCCCTTCAGGAGATGGCCAACCTTATCTTCATCCGACATGCCCGTGTTCACAATTCTGCACAGTTTCAATAATTCTTCAATGTAAGTTTTGCATGTTTCACCGGGCAACTGTACTCTTCGCGCAAGCGTATGCTCAGCTTTCTTTCTTTTTGAGAGTGAGTCCCCAAAGCAGCACTTGATTTGCTCAACGAACCTTTCCCACGCAGTCATCGTGCTCTCATTGTTATCGAACCAGAGAAGGGCGGTTCCGGTGAGAAAGAAAACGACGTTAGCCAGTCGCGCCGTAGAGTTCCATCCATTGTGACCGCTTACCCGTTGATAATACTTCAGCCAGTCGTCGACATCCTCATCAGCTTTACCGGAAAAGGTGCGCGGTTCTTTCTGAGGGATCCAGCAGATGACTTGCCTGGGGCGCTCACTATCCTCTTGCATGCTTGTGTCATGGCTGCCGCCAGCTACTTGCGGTTCGTTCATGTCCGTGTCTTCTTCAGGTGGTAGTCCGACCAAGCGCCGGCTTCGTCGGAGGGTGCGTAGACGAAGGTTGTCCAGAGCGATTACCCAGCACCGTCCACCAAAGTTGTTGCGGGTGAGATGGGTTTATTTACAAGATGATCGAGGGGGCGTAGAGGCGAGATTGCAGGCAGTCAGACATAGCTCTACACCGCGTGCACTCCTTCCATTTCCTCTTATTCGGCTCCGCCGCGCAGCGTAACAATATAGTAGAATGGCACATCAGCAACTAGAAAATTGTTTCGGGCGAAGCTCGCGCATGTGTGTCGGGTGTCCGAACAGCTATTCTGGCAACGTGGCATAAACTATTCGACGATACATGAGCTGTTTCTTCCGAGGACAATAGGAATGTAAATCTCTATTTTGTGGACAAAATGGTTAATGAACCCGGGTTTTCGTTAATCCCAGAGGCGGAATTTATGGATTAGGAATGATTCGCGAACCTCCCTATCGTGGTGCGATATGAAACCGGATTGAAGTATAGTGGCCGTTATCTTGTCAAAAGAGTTGGCCGGGATAGAGACATGCTTGGAGAGCGGAAGATTTAGAAGGCTCACGGCATGCGATTGTTAAAACGCAATCTAAAGGCTGTTTCCGTTTGTCCAGTGTGCTGTAGCTTGCACGTTGAGCATTCAAGTAAATAGATAACATTGGTTGTGTCACAGTCGAAGTTACCTTTGATCTTGAGGCTATAATTTGAAGCGGTGCTCATAACACTCTGCGAAGTCGTCATGTGAGCGCGAACCTTGCACCGTGACTTGTTGCAATTATAATAGTCTATGTGAATTGGTTTTGTTATCGTAGAAGAAGTTAGGATGTCGCGTAAATTTTTTGACCGTCGATAAACTGCGCGTGGCGGCTCCAGAAGCACGTCTCTGAGGCGATTACTCTGCATGAGCATGTTATGATGTTTTTTAAGAATGACATTAAAGTTTGGAATCGATGCAGCATGTGTCCAAACTAAATTTGTATGTCTTAGTTGTTCAACCCGCTTATCCCGTCTAAGAAGCGCACTGCGGTCCACTGTATCGGCTCGCTTGGTCGCATCATTCACAATTAGGAGCTGATACTTCTGCATTATCAGGGCGTCGCAGAGTCTGTCGCAGTTGTTATTGAAATCAGAATGTTCGGAACAAAGCCTCTTAAAGCGAAGTGCTTGGCTATTTTTTATTTTATTTATTTATTCATACATACTGCAGCCAAACTTTGGCTATAGCAGGAGTAGGAAAAGAATAATGAATTATACATATACATTACAACTTTGAAATAGCAGTGAGAAATTCATCTAAAGGGCACTCGCGTACATTTCCAGGCAAAGCATTCCAGCACTGAATCATGTGAGGGAAAAAACTGTACAAAAACAAAAACGAGAACTGTACGGAATAATATTTAGAGCATGGTATTGTCGAGTATTCGACGGGACTGAAAATGAAATGTAATCTTGAGATTACTGGTTTTGCAATGTTTAACATGGCTACTTTGAAAATGAAGGCACCGGTGAACGTCAGTAGGTTTCTTATAAAGTGTAGTGGTTAGTCTGTTGCCGCACAGGGATGCTGTGACATCCAGAAAACAGATCGATAAGTTTGAGTATGATTGCGAAAACGAAGTGGATAGATGAACCTATTAATCCGCAATGAAAGCCAGAAGTTCCGCCTCCCCGTGATGCCAGATGAGAAAGATGTCATCAATATAGCGTTTATAGTAGTACGGCTTTAATTCAGGTGTTGAAAGAAATTCATTTTCAAGTTGTCCCATAAATATATTAGCATAATTGGGACCTATTTTGATCCCTATTGAAGTGCCACTCACTTGTACAAAGTGTACGCCGTCAAATTCAAAATTGCTAAGAAGCAAGATAAGTTTTAGCAAGGTGGCTAAAGTAGAGCTATCAACAGATTTTTCAAGAGATCAGTCATCGTAAGCGTTAATGACTGATCGGATGCCGCAGTGGTGGGGAATGTTAGTATATAAAGAGGCAACATCCAATGTAACCACCAAGGAGCCATAGGGGATGTCAAGGTTAATGTCTCCTTTAGATAAGAAGGAAAAGTAGAAGGAATCCCATTAATTAGGCTATCGGCATAGTTTGAAAGTGGCTCGGTGACAGTTCGAACGCCTGACACAATAGGGCGACCGGGGTTATTAGTCTTGTGTATCTTGGGTAGTAAATAAAACCTTCCTGGTACCGGACTGAGAGGCACTAACGAGTGTATTGCTTTGTCGGCGAGTTAACATCTCTTATTAGATCCCTGGTGGTGTTAGAGACACTACTTTTAAAATCGTCAGTTGGATTGTCATCAAGCCGCTTGTAGAATGTGTCATTAGTTAATTGCCTCTGAGCCTCCTTGACGTAGTCAGTCATGTTCAGTACTTACTATAGGTCCTTTATCGGTGGCTTTATAAAATGTCTAAGCGTTTCTGCAATCCTTCAATTGCTTTTCATTCGGGGAGGGGAAGGTTTTGTTTGAATGAAATGCGTGTACCATAGGCCCGCGGAATGTCACCTTGCACCGCAGAAATATACAAATCGGGAAATTTATCCCGTTGAGTCGGCGGGGTCCAGTGTTGGCCGGAAGTGACATTGGAGGCGGCTCTCATGAAAAAACTCCCTCAGCCTCATATTTCTCGCGAAGTCACATTTGGGCAGCAGCAGTGGCGGTTGGCGTGGTTGAATAGGCGTCTAAATGCACGACTGAAATTTTTACAGTTGATCATCGCTTGACGATGGGCGATGTCGGACAAGATTACGTCGCAACAAGCTGCTGCCACCAAGGATCGCCGAGACACGTGACCCTTACTACTGACGGAGCCTACAAAAGGATCGACGCTTAGCCAACGGACTCATTCGGGCAGCAGCAGTGGCGGTTGGCGTGGGTGAATCCCGTCTTAACGCACGACTGACACTTTTACAGGTTAGTGAAAATTGTCCGCGACATTGTTTTGCATTCACATATTTTACTTGCCATTTCCGCTGCTGCTGCTGCTTTGACCGCTGCTTTGGTTGCTTTTTACATGTCAATCGTTTCTCTTGAGCAAAAATGACTGCAGAGCCCTGTTCCTTTTGCCACACAGTATTTAGTGACGAGGATGTCGTCATGCAATGTGCTGAATCCAGCGGTGACTTCCATGTCGGAAAATGTAGCGGCATCACTGCGGGGTCGTTTAAGATGATGAAAGATGCGACCAAGAAGTCCCTTAGATGTCCTACATGTAAGCTTGCTGTAGGGAACGCTGACACAGCGGGCCAATCGGTGAACCTTCATAGTGAGCTTGCTGAAATAAACAAAAAAACTGTCGCAAATGCAAACCTTAGAGGCAAAGTTAGATAAACTGATGGGCTTCAAAGAAACTGTGCAGAACATTGAAAGGTCGGTGCAGCATTTGTCTGATACTTACGATAACCTTAAAGACGCTGTGAATCGGCAAGAACAAGGTATCAATTAATTACGCCGCTGAATGGAGGCTGTTGAACAGTCGCAAGATGTGACAATTCTTTCAAAGTTAAAAGAAGAAGTGAACGCTCTAGAACAGAACAACCGCAGACAGAATTTGTAAATTCACGGTTTCGCTCAACGGGATGGCAAGAATCTGATAACAGAAATAAATAAGATTGCCACGCATCTTGACTTGCCGCACACTGTGCGTCCGTTGATGCCACGGGATATGACGATGCGCCTCGATCAAGAGCACTGGAACGACCAACCTACGACTTGCATCGTCGCGATGGCCCGCAGAACGGCTTCAACCAACCACATATCATGGCGTCATCGTGGGACGATCATCACGAATACACGGAGCCTAGTGGAAGGTTTCGTGATGTGCGTGAGGCAACTGTGTGCTTCCAGTGCGGTGTCCGTGGACACGTGGCTCGATTCTGCCCTGAGCGCCGTCGCGGACAACCATGGTTTTACGAGAATCCGCCGGCGTCTCATCGACGGAACAATCGGCCCGGTAGCGCTCGCTGAAGAAGAGACACGTTCTTCGGAATGTGCTTCCAGCAGAACTCCCGTGGTGACAGGTTCATGGGCAACAACTACTGACAGAACACCCGCAGCGATCGCCCGCCTCCGTACGAAGCATGACGCCCCCAACTGCACGCCGGCGCCGTTCTCCGTCGCCTGGTCGCCGTGTCACTTCCCCACCGCCGGGAAACTAAATGGTGCTGCCGATGGTGGTGAGGTCGCTTAACATTTGTCACAATACACACGCATGCCTCCACCAGTTTCTATGATGCAGAACAAGGTTCACGTCCTCGTGGTCGGACTTCCGACGATGGCTTTGATAGACACTGGAGCAGCTGTTTCGGTTATGAGTTTAAATTTTAAATCACGGCTAGGACCCAAAGCGATGTATTGCTGGGACAACTGTGCCACATTCCATGCAGTGAGTGGGGAGTCGCTGTACCCTATCGGGATGTACGTTGCGAGTGTAGCTTTAGGCCACAAAGTGTTCAAGGTGGAATTTGCTGTTCTGACTAGCTCCACGCACTAAGTAATCTTCGGGATCTTTTTTCTACGAGAGTGCGGCGCCACTGTAGATTGCGGCGCATGTGAAATTTTTTTATCCGCTTTTACTGAGGGGTCTCCGCGCTGTCATGGTACCCTCGCCGTCACTGGCGATATTTGCTTGCCGCCCCAGTTGACGAAGAGAGTTCCCGTTGATACCCCTGCTGTATAGACGCTGGAACGTTTGATGTCCTTGTGGAGCCGGTCCCCCTCAACTGCGCCAAGAAAAATGTGCTCGTGCCACGTTGCGCCCTTTCTATTACCCATGGGCGATCCTGATTATGGGTGCTCAATTGTTCTAGTGAGCCTGTGGTGCTACCCAGTAGAATGCGGGTAGCACCACATGCTCACTAGAACAATTACCCAGTAGAAATCGGTTTTGCGTGCGGCTACGCCGGTCACGTCGCACGCTACTGTAATCGCGTGCAGTCACGTAGCGCTCCAACATATTCGCCAAATCGTATGGTTGGTTCTCCCCGCCCATATTACGACGACCCTTCGGCATCGTCACCGACGTTCCGCCCAACGCCCAATACCCGCCAATCACCTTCTCCACGCCGACGCTCGCTATCACCGATGCGGCCCCGTCCCGCAGCTCGGGAAGAGGAAAACTAATCGTCGCAGTCCACGAGGCAAGGGCTGCGACACCGGCGAAACGCTAAAGTCCTCAGGGTAGCCCGAAGAATGTGATAGACGTGTTTGTTGATGGTGTTCACACATCTGCACTCGTGGACACCGGAGCCGCCGTATCAGTTATGGACGCAAAACTTTGTCGCTTGATTCGGAAAGTCACGATGCCCCTTACTGGACTGTCCCTCCGCACAGCCGGCGCACAACGTATTCACCCGTTAGCGGCGTGCACAGCTCGTGTTGTGATTGTGGACGTTGTATACGCCATCGAATTTGTTGTAATTTCGTCCTGCTCCCATGACGTTATCCTCGGCTGGGATTTTCGCTCCCGCCACAATTCCGTCATTCATTGCGAACGGGCCGAACTAGAACTGTCGCCGCTCTCAGATTTGACGCTCACCGACAATGCTTCTCTTCCGAACAAACTCCTCGTCAGACACGACACCACCGTTCCTCCTAACTCATCAGTGGTTGTCTCTATGTACTGCAGCAGCCTCTCCGACGCCGTCGCACTACTTTCTCCGTCTGTCCGCTTTTCCACTCGAAAAGGTCTCCTGCTACCTTTTGCGACGGTGAACATCACACAGGGCTCTAGTGCTATATTTATTTCTAACCCATTCTCGTACCCTGTGTTGCTACTCCACGGAGAATGTCTGGGCAGTGTCGAAGCTATCGCAGACGTACAAATTACGGACGTTCCATAAAACCCATACTGTGCCCGTTACAGTACGTCTGGCCCATTGCCTATAGATGTGTTAGATTCTTCTGTTGCCGATGACCTTACACCGGGCCAGCGATCACAGCTTCTGTGCCTCCTACAAGAATTTCGTGCTTCTTTCGACGTCGGGCAACCTTCCCTGGGCCGGACGTCAACTGTTACGCACCACATCGATACTGGCTCCCAATCGCCATTGCGGCAACGCCCATATCGTGTGTCGGCTACAGAACTTCGCGCGATTAATGAACAAGTAGCCGATATGCTCCACCGTGAAGTGATCCGACCTTCCCACAGTCCATGGGCATCTCCCGTCGTCCTTGTTACGAAGAAAGACGGTTCTGTACGGTTCTGTGTGGACTACGGCGCCTCAACAAGATCACTCGTAAGGACGTTTACCCGCTTCCGCGAATCGACGACGCTATTAACAGCCTACAAGGAGCAAAATGTTTTTCATCTCTCGATCTGCGCTCAGGGTATTGGCAAGTACCTATGGCAGATGACGATCGACCGAAGACAGCCTTTGTCACGCCCGATGGCTTGTACGAATTTAACGCCATGCCATTTGGACTTTGTAATGCGCCAGCAACTTTTGAGCGCATGATGGATTCCGTTCTGCGCGGCATGAAATGGCACACGTGCTTGTGCTACCTTGATGACATCGTTGTTTTTGCTCCGGACTTCTCCACGCACCTTCAACGCCTCCGGCGTGTTTTGACGTGTTTGCGAAACGCCGGCCTACAACTGAATTTAAAGAAGTGCCGATTTGCAGCGCGGCAGCTGACGATGCTGGGTTACGTTGTTTCCAAGAATGGAATTCTCCCCGATCCAGCCAAGCTTTGTGCCGTCGCCGAATTCCCTAAACCTACGTCCATGAAGGAACCGCGAAGTTTCGTCGGTTTGTGTTCTTACTTCCGACGCTTCATTCGAAATTTCACCGCCATCATATCACCTCTGACGAAGCTCCTTGGATGCAACGGACCCCTTCATTTGTGGTCTTCAGAGTGCGATGAAGCGTTCGCAAATCTCCGTCGTTTGCTGACGACTCCCCCAATTTTGCGCCACTACGACCCGACGGCCCCTACAGAAGTACACACATATGCCAGCGGTATTGGCCTCGGCGCTGTCCTTGTGCAGCGAAAGCCTGGCTTTCCTCAAAATGTCGTGGCCTATGCCAGTCGCACCCTTACGAAAGCCGAAACCAGTTACACTGTCACTGAAAAAGAATGCCTGGCAATCATCTGGGCTCTTACTAAGTTCCGGCCTTATTTGTATGGCCGCCCATTTGATATCGTTACCGACCACCATGCACTATATTGGCTGTCATCGTTGAAGGATCCTTCCGGTCGTCTTGCCCGCTGGGCACTTCGCCTGCAGGACTACGATATCCGCGTGCTGTACCGCAACGGACGCCGACATTCTGTTGCCGACGCCCTATCACGCTCTCCCTTGCCTGACGACAATACCTGCTGCTCACTATCCCAGTTAGCTGTTTCTACAATCGACCTTGAGACTATCGCTTCCGAGCAGCGCAAGGACCTGTGGATTGCTTCGATTATAGACTTGCTTGCTGACCCATCACCACAGTCAACCACTCATAAGTTGCGTCGTCAGGCTCGCCATTTCGCGGTTCGCGACAACCTGCTTCACCGACGCAGTTATGCCGCTGATGGCCGGCAGTGGTTGTTAGTAGTTACTCGCAGTCTGCGCTCCGAAATCTGCGCAATTTTTCACACCGATCCACAGTGCGCACACTCGGGAGTATTCAAAACCTACCAGCGCCTTCCACAGCGTTACTACTGGCGAGGAATGTACAAGTACGTTCAACAGTTCGTTCGCTCCTGTCCCGACTGCCAGCGCCGGAAGTCTTCACCCCAGCTCTCGCCGGCTGGTCTGCAGCCTCTACCCTGCCCTACCCGGCCGTTCGGGCGCGTTGGAATTGATTTGTATGGGCCACTTCCCTTGACGTCCGCTGGTAACCGCTGGACTATTGTGGCAGTAGATCACCTCGCACGATACGCCGAAACCGCCGCTCTCCCAGCAGCTACAGCGCGCGATGTTGCCTCATTCCTGCTTCGCCGATTCATCCTGCGGCATCGTCCACCCCAGGAATTGCTCAGTGATCGCGGACGTGTCTTCCTGTCGGAAGTGGTTGAATCCATTCTTAAAGAGTGCCACGTTATTCATCGCACAACAATGCCCCCCACAAACCAATGGCCTCACAGAACGCTTCAACCGCACGCTCGGTGACATGCTTTCAATGTACGTCGCCTCCGACCACACGAACTGGGACGCCATTCTGCCCTTCGTCACCTACGCGTACAACACCTCTACTCAGAGCACCACTGGCTTTTCGCCCTTTTTCTTACTATACGGTCGGCACCCGTCGCATACCATCGACACAATATTACCTTACCGGCCGCATGCATCCGAGGGCTCACCTATTTCTGCCACAGCACGGCATGCTGAAGAATTCCGTGACCTCGCACGTGCCTTTACTTCCAACGACCAAGAGCGCCAAAAGAAAACTCGCGGCAACTCCACTTCCGCGGTCACCTTGCTTCCTGGCGCGCTTGTGTGGCTCTCTGTCCTGTTCACCACCCCTGGCCTCTCATCGAAACCACTCCCGAAATATGAAGGCCCTTACCGCGTCGTCGAACGCGTATCTCCCGTGAATTTTGTTATCGAACCAGTTCAACCGTCTTCGGACCAGCGCCGTCATGGACGAGACATTGTCCACGTCGACCGCCTCAAGCCATACTACGATCCTGCCATTCTGACGAGGTGTTAGGTCGCCGGACGGCTCCCTTATCACTCCCGGGGTAATTGTAGCGTAGAGAGACGCTAGTGGGTCCAGCACTAGTCTGCCCAGACGCTAGTGGGTCCAGCGCTTTGGCTCGCAACGGCGCTCGTGCTTGAAAGCTGTGGCTCGTTTGACTGTCGACGCTGCGCTGCTCCGATTACTAATAAACCCCTTAAAATATATATATATATATATATATATATATATATATATATATATTAAAATGGGGTGTTGGTCTTCAAGCAGGCCTCGATGTGGCGTTACAGAAGGCTATCCGAATGGCAGGTCTGGTTACCGGCGAGCGCGAGCTAGATCGTCAACAACAACCACACTCATCGTCGTCTTCTTTTCTCAGACATCGAAGCGCAGTCAATCGCCTTCAGTACAATTACCCCCCGCGGAATAAGAAGCCATCCTGGCGACCTAAGGGCAAGAAAACACAGGGGGATCGTAGCACTGCTTGAGTCTGGACACGTGGACAATTTCTTGGCCACGACGACGATGGTCAGAAGACGGTTCTAACGGCTCGATGAGATAGTTCACCGGAGATGTTTGTTGAAGTACACGATATAGTTCCTGGTACTTGGAGACCAGCTTCGTTGAAAGGCCAGGTGTAGTGGACGGGACACGCAGCCAGACTAGCGAGCCAGGAGCATAGCACGTAGGAGTAGCGGAGGCATCGTGGTGTTCCTTCTGGCGCCACTGGTCTTGTGATGTGAATGAACGTGCAAGTTGGCGGCATTCTTCAGCGTATGTAGCTGCTTGAGATAGAGTCGTGGACTTGGAGGCGTCGGGTCGGTATAAAAGAATAGTGTCCATGGTACAAGAAGGTTCGCGTCCGTGAAGGAGAAAGAAAGGGGAGAATCCAGTTGTGCTTTGAATGGCGGTGTTATAAGTGTACGTAACAAAAGGTAGCACTCGGTCCCAATTGGAAAGATCTGACGAGACGTACATAGCAAGCATGTCGCCCAGGGTGCGGTTAAAACGTTCTGTCATCCCGTTGGTCTGTGGGTGATAGGCACTGGTGGTGCGGTGAACGACGCGGCATTCACGAAGCAATGCTGCGATAACGTCGGAGAGGAACACTGGACCACGGTCACTCAGCAACTCTCGAGCAGCTCCATGACGAAGGACGAGATTGTGAAGAATGAAAGTGGCAACGTCTTTTGCTGTGAACGATGGAAGAGGTGAAGTTTCGGCATACCGTGTGAGGTGATCGACGGCAACGATTATCCAACGGTTACCGTCTGGTGTAATGGGCAGGGGACTGTAGATGTCGATGCCGATGCGGTCAAATGGTCAGGCGGTGCATGGTAGAGGTAATAAGGGGCCGGCGGCGTGTTGAGGAGGAGTCTTGCGTCGCTGACACATGGAACATGACCGAATATACTCTCGAACATAACGGTACATGCCACGCCAGTAGTACCTGAAGCCTAATACGTGAATACGTCTTCAAGAAACCTGCGTGGCCACATTGTGGGTCGTCGTGGGAAGTGGAGCAGCTTTCGGAGCGCAGGTGGCGGGGAATGACGAGGAGACACTTACGGCCACCGGGGGTGTAATTCCGGCGGTACAGCACGTCTTCCCGAGTGGTGAAGTGTTCAGCCTGCCGACGCAATGTCCGAGAAGTGGGAGCAGAAGTCCGGCCAGACTGAAAGTCTAGAATGGAAGCCACCCACGGGTCCTTGCGCTGCTCAGATGGCATGTCAGATATGGCAAGAGCGGTGGTATCGCAGGTAGTATTTGTGAAGCAGACAGGGTCGGGAGGCAAGGGTGAACGGGAGAGGGCGTCTGCATCCGAATGTTTCCGACCAGAGCGATACACGACGCGGATGTCGTATTCCTGGAGGCGCAATGCCCATTGAGCGAGGCGACCACTTGGATGTTTCAGTGACAACCAGCACAGGGCGTGGTGGTCGGTCACTACGTCAAATGGGCGCCCGTACACGTAAGGACGAAATTTCTCTATGGCCCAAATTATGGCAAGACATTCTTTTTCAGTCACCGAATAGTTGCCTTCGGCTTTGTTGAGAGTTCGACTTGCATAGGCAACGACGTACTCTTCAAACCCATCTTTCCGTTGAGCAAGAATAGCGATTAACCCGACACCGCTGGCGTCCGTGTGCATCTCAGTGGGTGCAGAGGAGTCGAAGTGTCGCTGTATAGGAGGCGACGTAAGGAGACGGCGCAATTCGTTGAAAGCGTCGTCGCAAGCAGGAGACCAAGCCGAAAGGTTATGACTGCCAGCGAGGAGCTTGGTCAAAGGGTTGATGATCATAGCGAAATTGCGGATAAAGCGTCGGAAATAAGAACATAGGCCGATAAAGCTGCGGAGATCTTTCATGGTAATTGGTTTGGGAAACGCGGAAACGGCTGTAAGTTTGTCAGGGTCGGGGAGAATACCGTCCTTCGAAACAACATGACCTAGAATCGTAAGCTTTCGAGCGGCGAAGTGGCATTTCTTCAAGTTCAGTTGCAGTCCTGCAGCTGAGAGGCAAGCGAGAACTTGTTCGAGGCGAGTTAGATGGGACGCAAAATCGGAGGAAAAGACCACAATGTCGTCTAAATAACAAAGGCAAATATGCCACTTGAGGCCTCGAAAGATCGTGTCCATCATGCGCTCGAAAGTAGCAGGCGCGTTGCAGAGGCCGAAGGGCATGACTGTGAACTCATACAGGCCGTCGGGCGTCACAAAAGCCGTTTTTTCGCGATCGGCCTCCGCCATCGGCACCTGCCAGTATCCCGAGCGCAGATCTAAGGACGACAAAAATTCTGCTCCCTGTAGGCAGTCCAGGGTATCGTCGATGCGTGGTAGAGGGTACACATCCTTGCGTGTTATTCGATTCAGACGGCGGTAATCCACGCAGAACCTGATGGATCAGTCCTTTTTCTTTACCAGCACAACTGGAGAGGCCCAGGGACTGCTGGAGGGCTAGATTATTCCACGTTTCAGCATATCGTCTACCTGCTCATCGATGACACGGCGTTCTGCAGTCGACACACGATATGGGCGCTGGCGCAATGGTGCTTGTTGACCGGTATCGATCCGATGAACAACTGCTGATGTTCGACCTAAGGAAGACTGGTTGTGGTCGAAGGAGGCTCGAAAACGCTGCAGGAGTTGCACAATAAAGTTGTGCTGCGCAGGTGTGAGGGCGGAATTGACGGCATTTAAGAATATGTCGACGGGATCGTCGGTGCCAGCGGCAGGAGCGATGGCACAAATCGGTATTGATGCCTTATCGCCAAGCATTGCATCCTCGAAAGGGCAGTCAAAAGTCTCGAAGCTTCCCAGACACTCGCCGCGTAGTAGAAGTGACGGACATTCAGATACATTGCACACGTAGATAGCCGCAGAACCATTGCACAAGTTGATGACAGCCCACGGGAGGAGGAAGTTTCGGCGCTGAGCAGGAGCTGCAGATGGCGAAAACAAAACAGGTGAGTTGGCGGCGGCAGGCGAAAACACCGGTACCAGAACGACGGACAAAGGGGCGATGTGGACGTCAGCCGAGGCAAACACTTTAGAAGGAGCGTGGTCATCGAGGTCAGGGCACGGCGTCGACAATGTGAGTTCGGCACGCGCACAGTCCACTAGGGCTTGATGAGTAGACAGAAAATCCCATCCTAGGATTACGTCGTAGGATGATCGGGGCAGGAAGACAAACTTAACGGCATACATAACATTTTGAATAATTACACGGGCTGTGCACTGAGCGGTAGGCTTGACGTGATGCGAGGTCGCCGTACGCAGGGAAACATCGGTAAGCGGGGTGGTCACTTTTCTCAGATCGCGGCACAATTTTTCGCTAATTACAGAAACAACAGCTCCTGTGTCGACAAGTGCACGTACGGCGATACCTTCTATCAATAAATCAACTTCGTTAGGCGGGTAAAAATGAGGTCTTGGAGAGTTCGTTGACGGCGCAGTTCTTGCCTCGGGAACTGCGGCTGTTAGGTTTCCTCTCGTGCGGGGCTAGGTCGGCGAAGCATCGGGGAGATGGATCGGCGACGGGGAGAAGACGACCGGCGTGAGTCATACGGGCGGCCTGTAGAAAACGGGTCGGCCACAGGAGAAGAAACTCGTGGTGAATGCTGAGCACCTTGATAGGTTGGCGAAGCCACACCATGTTGAGAGCGGAAGCTGCGACGGTGACAGTGGCGGGCTATATGGCCCGCAAGACCACATGCGAAATATATGGGCCGTTTATCAATGGTACGCCACGGATTCACAACAGATGGTCTGGTGGGCGCAGAAGGATGGGGCACCGGGCGTGAGGGTGGCAGCGACGTGTAGAAGGACCCGGTGGCACGGTAGGCGACAGAAAGAGATGGAGCCTGTGGTCTGGCAAGAGCGGCAGCGTAAGTTAATGGCGTAGGGATAGGCAACGCCGGAGGGGCAGTTGGTAGTGCCTGGGCGAATTGCGTCTCAATGAAATGACGAAGAGGTGGGTCTAAAGATGACGGCGCTGGCTCAGGTGTGTGGGCGACAAGGGAAAGTTGACGTGCAACTTCCTCGCGGATGAACTGCTTTATATGTGGCAGCAAAACGGTGTGATCGGCAGTGGCGTCGCTGGCAAGGGTGGAAATGTCTGCTGTATCTGAGCAGCACGGCGCGTCGATGCACGCTGCTTTCGCAGCTCGTCGTAAGTCTGGCAGAGTTGTATCACGTCGGCTACCGTCTGGGGGTTCCTAGCGACAAGCATCTGAAATGCCTCGTCGTCGACTCCTTTCATGATTTGCTTTATTCTTTCCCCTTTAGTGAGAGATGGGTCGACGCGCTTGAACAGGGAGAGAACATCTTCGATGTAGCTTGTAAACGTCTGCTCCCTGCGTTGGACTCGACTGCGCAAGCGCTGTTCCGCGCGAAGACGGCGCACGGTGGGACGACCGAAGACCTCCGTGACGGCTGCCGTGAAGGTCGACCAGTTCGTGATTCGGTTTCATGGTTTTTGAACCAGAGGCCGGCTACATTAGTGATGTAAAAGTCAACGTTCGTGAGCTTGGCGCGGTCATCCCATTTGTTACTAGAGCTCACTCGTTCGTACTCGGCGATCCAATCCTCGACGTCCTGGTCGTCGGTGCCGCTAAATACAGGTGGGTCGCGTTGTCGGGGCACGCCAGCGCAGTGGATTGTCGTTGACACCGGAGCAGCTTGCGATGTGCCAGGATCAGTCATGGTGAAAGCTGATGGTAGCGTACGGCTGCGAAGTTCCAGGATGAACAGTACCCCGCTACCTCCACCACTTAAAATGGGGTGTTGGTCTTCAAGCAGGCCTCGATGTGGCGTTACAGAAGGCTATCCGAAAGGCAGGTCTGGTTACCGGTGAGCGCGAGCTAGAGCGTCAACAACAACCACACTCATCGTCGTCTTCTTTTCCCAGACATCGAAGCGCGGTCAATCGCCTTCAGTACAATATATATATATATTGTATATGATAAGCTCCAGTAGACATTCTATACATATGTATATGTATATATACAGGGTGTCCCAGCTATCACGCAGCACGATTTAAAAAAAGAAGAACGGCGTTACGCGAAGGAAAGCTAGTGCGTATTGTTTCCAGTACAGTGACTTTTGAGCCGCCAGTAATTTTTTTCTTACTCAGATCTAATTAATTAATTAGTTAACTCGAGAAGTACTGTCGTAATTATGAAAGTGTCAATGAGAAAACTGTGGAGCAACATGAAAAACTCCCGTTACAGCTGTCTGTTGCTCAATACGTGCTATATATATGTGTTTTTTCGAGTGTGAAAGAAGCCCGCGAATACACGTAGAATTGCCGCGCGACTGGCCGCTCGAGGCACTTTGCGTGGCATAGAAGGATAACTGGAAAGCAGTGAATGAGAGTTTAATTTATCATACATGCATAATGGACAAATAATGCAACAGAAGGTTCCAGCAATGATGTATGCGAACGACATAGTGCTACTAGCGGACATTGCAGGAGATTTACAGACACTTGCGAATGTGAGTGGCAACACAGCAATAAATCTAGGCCTTGAGTTTAGCGCAGAGAAATCAGGAATTATTATCTTTAATGAAGATACGACTAATTACCTGGTGACCATTCAACAGCAAGTCATACCCATAGTGAAGCATTATGAATACATCGGTGTATACATAAGCGAAGGAAAAACATATTTGACCAGCCACCAAGATAACCTCAAAATAAATGGGAAGCGGTATGCAGCTATAATGAAACAGAGCACTGTGGGGCCACAATAAAAATGAGGTGGTGCGTGGAATCTGGAAAGGAGTATGATGATGATGATGAATTTGGTGTTTTGTGGCGCAAGGGCCAAGTATGGCCAAAGAGCGCCAGGCCACAGTTAATGAGTTAACAATAAAGTAATTAATTATGTAGTTGGTTGTGACATGGCTGTAGAGTGGCCTAAAAACAGTGGCTGTAAAGTCCGTAAACACATATGAAATAAAATTATGGAAATGACCAATGAATGTACCCTAAAACAAGAAATACATTGAAAAGGGGGGATAAAATGAACTACAATATGTCGTTTGTAGCACTACTGCATTTCCAAGGCCCTTGAAACGCAAGGGCATGGAAGCATGGGCGTTACAAAGCGATCCTATCGCAGCAGAAGCCTCTTGAAAAAGGATGCGCTACGAATGTCTCGTGCCTATCACTTTCAATAGAGCAAAACCATTTAAAAAGTTTAAAACTGATTTGCTATCGAAAATGGCTCTGGTCCAAGGAACATTGCCGGATGGCGAGGAATATGCTCTCTGTAAGCTGAAGGGAAATAATTTCTACGTAGAAGTTCTGCTTCCTGGCATTCAAGAAAAACATGAAGGACGGTGAGCCTCTCGCCACATCTGCCACAGGTTGGAGGCTCATCACCAGTCAGCAAATAATTGTGGGTACCATACGTGTGCCCTATTCTGAGTCGACAGAATGGGACAGCGATGTGCCGTGTTTTCGTTGTGGATGTACACATGCCTAACTGTGGTTTTATTACGTAGAGCTTATTATTACTTTCAGCCTCCCACAAACGTTACCAATGGTTTTTTTAGCTTCTTGCGTTCAAAGGTTTATTATCTCCAGCTGGACAGTCAAGGTAGAATTAACAGCTTCCGATGCAACTGATGTAGCCATTTTGTCGGCAAGCATATTACCTTCTAGTTCCCTATGCCCAGGAACCCAGCATACTATCACATGTTTATTGGATGAATAAATAGTGCACAATAGTGAATAAAGCTCAATAAAAACAGGATTATTGTGCTTTTTTAAAGACAGTAAAGCTTTTACAACACTTAAGGAATCTGTGAACATTATTGTCTTTTGTAGTTTGGATTCCTTGATGTGTTTACTGCAGTCAGTGCTGCATAGGTTTCTGCTGTAAAAACACTTGTCTGAGGGTGCAGAATGCCGGACTCAGAGAAGGAAGGACCCAAAGCTGCGTAAGATACGCCGGCGTGTGACTTTGCCGCGTTCGTGTAAATTCAGGGCAACAGTACTTTGACTGAAGTTCTAAAAAGTGCATGTGAATGTGTGTCTGTGGAGCATGTTTTGTAACCTCGATAAAAGATGTGTCACATTCTACCACCCACCACTACCACGGAGGTAGCAGCTTTGCTGGTGGCATTAGGGGATGTTCGAGCAATGGGACCCCCATTTCACGACTTTGCTTTCTGACACGCAGCGAAAAGGGCTCTCTTGCTGTACGTCGATCGCGAAACAGTGTGGCAGATGTGGTATTGTTTATGGTCGTGTAACATAGGTGTTCAGGGTTCGAATGCACTTTCAGAAAATAAGTGAAACTTGAGAATGACCTCTGTAAATTAAGAGACCATTCATTCGATCCACGTAGAGACTTTGTACAGGACTTTTACTGAAGGCGCCCGTGGCCAATCGGATGCCTAAATGATGAATGGGATCCAGCATTCTTAACGCGGTTGGCGCAGCAGAGTGATACCCACGGCACCATAATCTAAGCGTGAACGTACTAGGCTCTTCTACAGGTTCAGCAAGCACTTTCTGTCGCTGCCCCATGTTGTGTGTGACAGTATTTTGAGAATGTTCATTGTTTTTAGGCATTTAACTTTGAGATACCTATGTGGGGAAGGAAGGATAGTTAGTGTCCAGTATCACACCTAAAAACTTGTGCTCTGCGTTTAGAGGTAGGCGTTGGCCAAGGAGTTCGATAGTGGGCTCTGACACGAGGCCCCTCTTTCTTTGAAGAGCACACAGGAGCGTTCTTGGGGATTTAACTTAAATCCATTTTCGTTAGCCCATTGGACACTTTCTTTAGGCAAAGCTGAACATGTTCGCAGACGGCGAGGTACACGACTTAAATGCGATTTGCACATCATCGACATATGCAGAATAAAAAATACTTTGCGGAATAGATGAGAGCAAGGAGTTCATTTTTATAATAAAAAGGGTACAACTGATTACACCACCCTGCGGTACCCAGGTTTCCTGGATAAATGACTGGACAAAGCATTACCAATTCGAACACGGAATCTCCGATTTGTTAAGTAACTTTCAATGGCGTTTAACATGTTCCCGCGGATACCCATTCCTGACAGATCCCGCAGAATTCCGTAGCGCCAAGTGGTGTCGTATGCTTTTCCATGTCGAGGAACACCCGAAAAAAGTACTGTTGGTGCGCAAATGCGTCACGAATGTTAGCCTCGACGCGTACGATGTGGTCTGTTGTCGACTGCCCTTCCTGAAACCACACTGATGTGGGTCGAGCCACCTTTGGATTCAAGAAAGTGCAACTGACGGTGATTGATCATCTTTTCGAACAGCTTACATAGGCAGCTGGTCAGTGCTATTGGGCGTTAACTTGATACCAAGGATGGGTCTTTCCTCTGCTTCAAAATTGGGACAACGATAGCTTCCTTCACCTAGCTGGAAGGTATCCGGCGGCCCAAATTGTGTTGAAAAGTGCGACGAGCGTAATTTGTGTGTCAGTGTGTAAGTACTTGAGCATGTCGTACATTATCCTGTCAGATCCCGGCGCGGAGCTTTTGCATGCGTTCAAAGCAGCTTTCAGTTCAGCGATGTCGAAGGGACTGTTGTATGGTTCGTTTTGTCTGCATCTGTGGTCAAGTGCCTTATGTTCTTCTATTTCTTGTAATTGATGAATGATTGGGTATAATGCACAGAGCCAGACACCCGTTCGAAGTATTCCCCAAGCGCATCAGCTTGGTCTTCTAGGCTGTTCCCTTCGTCAGTTACCAGGGGTAATGGATGGCTTTGTTGCCCCTTAAGACTTCGTATCCCGTTCCATACTTTTGCCTCTTGGGTATAGGAATTAATGCCTGAAAGGAACCTTTCCCAGCTTAACCTCTTGCTTGCGCGTTCGCCTTCGCGCTTCCCTGTGATTTAATGTGTTAAACTCTATGAGGTTTTCATCTGTTGGCGATCGACGGAGCATGCCCCATGCTTTATTTTGTTTTGCGTGCCTGCTTGCAGTCTTCATTCCACCAAGGCACTCGTCTTTTGAACGAGCTGCCACTTGTTTGTGGAATGCATTTCTCTGCTGCGCCAATAATAAAAGCGATAAATACGCTACTGCGTCGTCTACACTAAGTTCCCCGATAAAATCTAGGATACAAATGTCGATTCTTTAAAAAGTTTCCAATCCGCGGAGGCTAGTTTCCACCTAGGGACATGCGGAGGGGAGTTATGTGGGTTACTAAGTTTAGTGTGACTGGAAAGTGATCACTTCCGAATGGTTTTTAATTACACTCCATTCTAAGTCGGAAAAAAAGGGAAGCAGAACCAATCGCCAAGTCTATCGATGAGTATGAATTGTGATGGAGGTTATAATAGGTTGGCTCCTTTTTATTCAAGAGGCATGCACTGGGTTGACGAGGAAGTTTCTATGAATCTACCTCTCGCATCGCATCGTGAGTCTCCCCATATCGTGTTATGAGCGTTAAAATCTCCCACGAGTATGCAGGGTTCGGGAAGCTGATCAAAGAGGTTATGGAAGTCTTTTTCTCGAGATGATGATTCGGGGTATATTGACACGTATACATGTTTATCTTTCACCGGTGGCCGC